>NC_090345.1:50468320-50768320 GCF_035084215.1 Heptranchias perlo | reverse complement strand
TGAGGGAACTAAATGTAACATTTCCAAGTTTGCAGATGACACAAAACTGGGGTGGAATGTGAGCTGTGAGGAGGATGCAAAGAGGCTCCAATGTGATATAGACAAGTTCGGTGAGTGGGCAAGAACATGGCAGATGCAGTATAACGTGGATAAATGTGAGGTTATCCACTTTGGTTGTAAAAACAGAAAGGCAAATTAATATCTGAATGGCGATAGATTGGGAAAAGGGGAGGTGCAACGAGACCTGGGTGTCCTTGTTACCAGTCCCTGAAAGCGAGCATTCAGGTGCAGCAAGCAGTTAGGAAGGCGAATGGTATGTTGGCCTTCATTGCAAGAGGATTTGAGTACAGGAACAGGGATGTCTTACTGCAGTTGTACAGGGCCTTGGTGAGACCACATCTGGAGTATTGTGTGCAGTTTTGGTCTCCTTATCTGAGGAAGGATGTCCTTGCCATGGAGGGAGTGCAACGAAGGTTTACCAGACTAATTCCTGGGATGCCAGGACTGACGTGTGAGGAGAGATTGGGTCGACTAGGCCTATATTCACTCGAGTTTAGAAGAATGAGAGGTGATCTCATCAAAACATATAAAATTCTAACAGGACTAGACAGACTAGATGCAGGGAGGATGTTCCCGATGGCTGGGGAGTCCAGAAGCAGGGGTCACAGTCTCAGGATACAGGGTATGCCATTTAGAACTGAGATGAGGAGAAATTTCTTCACTCAGAGGGTGGTGAACCTGTGGAATTCTCTACCACAGAAGGCAGTGGAGGCCAAGTCATTCGATGTATTCAAGAAGGAGATAGATATATTTCTTAATGCTAAAGGGATCAAGGGATATGGGGAAAAAGCGGGAACAGGGTACTGAGTTAGACGATCAGCCATGATCATTTTGAATGGCGGAGCAGACCCGAAGGGCCGAATGGCCTACTCTTGCTCCTATTTTCTATATTTCTATAACATCCCTAACCTTGATGAAAACAAAAACTCACACAAAAAAATAAACTCCCCAGATTAGCCCAGCCATACAGACTGGGAAGGTGTTGGGTTTGATTCCTTGTCTGTACTGAGTTAGGTGGCAGCACAGATGCTGCAATTGCCCTTTGATTAGATAAGAGAAACATCAAGCTGGACTTCTGCCCCTTATTGGTATCGAGCTCCCCCTGCTCCAAGTGGACATGTATGAGTGCCTAGTGAGGGCAGAGTCGGGCTCAGTAGTGCACTGGTGCATACAATATCCATCACATTGCTCACTTTCATTGCTCTCTGTGACTGGTCTTTCTTACTCCAGATTCTTCAGCAAAATACTCAAGAACACGATTAGTACAAAAAGCTAAAAGATCAAGTTTAAAGTCTTAAAATAAAACTTAGAAAAGATGAGTACTCGAAATACAGAGGCTGCCAGCACCTTAGGGAAGCAGTTACACACTAATTGCTCAGTGGGTATAGGCACCACCTGCTGTAATATTAAGCAATGTAGACCATGTAGGTCTCGGTCCATGCTTATTTAGCTGCCCTCAGCTGAGATGGTCGTAATCATGACACAATTGACCACAGTGCACCTTGTCAAGGGAAGGGACGATCAGCGAAGGCTGAAATCCTGCTGGAATGTGTGCATATATGGATATCAGGTGAGGACAGGGTCGAGCTTGGCTGGGTCACTGTCCATGGAAAAGCTTTGAAGAATGGGCTGTTGGGTAAGGATGCTGGAGAATGGTTGACCCCTGTGGACCTGTGCCCCCATTAGGGTTCTCTACCTTTTGAAGGGGAGGGGAGAAAACTAGGAGGAAAAAAGAAATGAAGTTGTAACTTAATGTGTGAGGTGTTTTGATTACAGCTGTTCGACCACATTGTGGAATGCATCTCTGAATTCCTGGAGTATATGGGTATACGAGGCGCCCAGCTGCCCGTGGGCTTTACCTTCTCCTTCCCTTGTTTGCAGAATCGGCTGGATCAGGCAAGTCCATACAATGTTGTGGGTGATTTATTCCCTTCAGTTATAAATAAATAGAATGTGCAGTGATGTTAGTCTAGTATTAAAATATGGAATCACCATCACAAAATAAATAAGGATTAGAGATGCCATTCAGCCCATCTTGGGTCATCCATCCCTCCAGCCCCTCGTTCACAGCATTCAGCTGGGAATAGCTCCAGGACTTCTACCTTTACAGTTCATTCAAACTGTTTGTCACTTTGTGTGAAGAGCTTGCTGCAATCAATTTTAAATTTGTCTTTGAGCAGCTTGTACCAATGTCTCAGTAATATTCCAGGTTTATCTTTTCTAAACAATGTTTTACATTTTGTGGCTTCATTCGTTCCCCTCTCATTGACCTTTCAAGGTTCACAGCCTAAGTTTCTCCAGCCATTCCTCATAGTTCAGATCTCTGACACTGAGGCTTGTGGCTCTTCCCTGCATCGTCTCCAGGGTTTAACTATTTCCTATGTGTCTCGGTGACCAAAACTGGGCGCTGTAGTCAAGATGCAGACTGTCTCTACAATTTTAGCATAATATCCTCCTGTTGTGTTCTACTGATTTAGCAATATAGTTTGGCATTCTGACTGAGTGTTGCTGCACAGTAACTGGGCATGTTAAGTGCCGAGTCTACTAACATCCTCCAAACTCTTTTGGCTTCACCCGTAGCTAGTTTGGCACCATTCATAGAATACATATGTCAACCATTTTTCTTCCAATGTACAGTATCTTATTGTCAAATTTTGGGGTTTTCTTTTTAACCATTCTTTGACAAAGAATTCAGAAAAAGAGTTACCATTAAATGTTGGATTTTTAAAGCACAGTGTACAGAAATACATTTAGAACAAAATGCACTTTGATGAAAGGTGGTTACTCAGCTAGTTGTTCTCATCAAAGATTGCAAAAATTTAGCAATTTGTCTCAGTAATCGGAAAACACCTCATGCCCATTTTGTTGGGAAATCTTCGATCCCAGGCTGTGAACACAAGGAGATACAAATAGAGAGAGAGAGAGAGACGCACACAAGCAGTCAGTCAGGACTTGAAACAGAGAGCTGCAAGGACAAGCTTTTACCAGGCCCAGAGGTTTAGTATGCAGGAGGATAGTCAGGAGTTAGGAGTTATTTTGTTTCAGTCAAGTGAGATGATCCACTGATGTGGAACACGTATAGTGTGTTCATTATTTTGTATTATTACACAGAAAAGTTGTACTGATTGAACTAAGTGGGGGTGAAATTCATCTCGGGTCTGTAGTGCAAAATGGACAACAGAGCATCAGCAGCCAGTTTGACACTCCACCTGCCTGATTTCGTCTTATCAAGTGTTTTCTCAGTCCACCGTCAAAAAGGTTGAAGAAGTACATGTAAGGGCATGTGTGAATGACATGATATCCAATGTTATAACCGCTAGGCTATGCTATTGTATAAGTAGATATTTGGCCATGTGAGGCAATTGGGAAGTGTGAGGTCATCCACTTTGGACCTAAGAAAGATCGAACAGAGTATTTTCTGAATGGTGAGAAGCTCGGCACTGTGGATGAGCAGAGAGATTTAGGGGTCCAAGTACAGAAATCACTAAAAGCTAGTGGACAGGTACAAAAAATAATTTAAAAGGCTAATGGAATGTTGGCCTTTATCTCAATGGGAAGATACAAAGGGGTGGAAGTTATGTTACAGCCGTACAGAGCTCTGGTCAGACTCCATCTGGAGTACTCCATTCAGTTCTGGGCATCGCTCCTCAGGAAAGATATATTGGCCTTGAAGGGGGTGCAATGCAGATTCACCAGAATGATACCGGGCTAAAAGGGTTAAATTATGAGGACAGGTTGAATAAACTTGGTTTGTGCTCCCTTGACTAAAGGAGATTGAGGGGTGATCTGATCGAGGTGTTTAAAATGATAAAAGGATTTGATAGGGTAAATACAGAGAAACTATTTTCTTGGGTGGGGGAATCCAGAACAAGAGGACATAGGGCTCGATTTTCGCACCCGCGATTGGGTGCGTTTGTGGCGGGGGGGCTGCGAAAATCGGGGATTCCCGGGGCGGGTCCGGAGCCAGGCTCCAACCCGCCCCATTTCCGGGTTTCCCCACTGACGCGCTGACATGCACGCACAGCCCCCGCATGTGGGACTCCCACCAGCAATTAAAGCCAGCGGGGTGCCACTTAAAGTACTTGAACAGGTACTTCAGGTTGTTTACAGACCTGATTGACCTGATATTTTAGGAGGGATCGAATTTTGCAATTAACTGAGACTGTTTCCCGTACTGTGGGAAACACATCCAGTTCAAATGGACGTGTTGCAGCCACCAGCCTGTGGCAGCTGCAAAGGTCCATTTGACAGGTGTGGGGGGAGACCCTCACTCATTGCAGGAGACCACTCTATCACTTTGGACAAAGTTTGGCCTCCACCACCCTCCTCCTAACATTCAAATGCATAAACTTGCACACTTACCCTGGTGTCCAGACACATTTACCTACCTTGTGGACCCCCTCAGATGTACATCTTCCGGATGGGGGCCTCCGTAGCTGCAGTCATGACCTCCTCGGAGGACGAACAGCATCACCAGCCTTGTCGGCCACGCCAGCCACCTCTGACACGTGGAGCTCCACAACACAGTGCTGTGACACATCCACCTGTACAGCAGGAGGGAGGGCAACCGCGGAGAGAGATGCGTCGCAGAGGGCACTACCCTCGCCACATGGTCCACAGACCGAGGCTGAGCCTCCTGGACCTCTCTGAGCAGCAGTGCACACGGAGGCTCAGAGTCACTCAACATGTAGTCGTGGACATCTGCAGCCTCCTTCATGCCGAGCTGCTCCCGGCTGGCCCGAGCACCATCTTCTTACCTGTCGCTGTCAAAGTCACCACTGCCCTCAACAACTTCTCCTCCGCATCCTTCCAGGGTGCAACCGGGGACATCGCCGACGTCTCTCAGTCGTCTACACAAAAGAGCCCTGCAAATACACCTACACCCACTCTGCAGTGACACAATGGGTGGCATCAGTTGTGGGTCTTCATTGTGATCCTCAGGAAAGGGCATTATTGCACAAACCAGACAAGATTCGCAAAGACGTGGCAGTAGTGGTGACAATATAATATGTAATGTGAATTGATCAGAAATTAAATACAGGTAAATACCATGACAAACCCTCAAACACCCTTGTGCATCCCCTTCATGCTCACGACACGTTTGCCTTACGCTTCCTACTGCACATATGTGATGCATGCCCTGTGGCTGCAGCACAGGTAGTGGCAGGTTGAGTGAGGCTCTCCATGAAAGAGATGCATGAGTGGGTGAGTATGAGATAGAGCCATGAGATTGTATGAGGATTGGGTTGAGTGGTAGTGGCGGGATGAGTACTGGCGAGGTGAGTAAGTGCAGGAAAGATCCAAGGTGAGGTAGCCAATTGGATACAAAATTGGCTTGACGACAGAAGACAGAGGGTGGTTGTCGAGGGTTGTTTTTCAAACTGGATGCCTGTGTCCAGCGGTGTGCCTCAGGGATCGGTGCTGGGTCCGCTGTTATTTGTTATTTATATTAATGATTTGGATGAGAATTTAGGAGGCATGGTTAGTAAGTTTGCAGATGACACCAAGATTGGTGGCATTGTGGACAGTGAAGAAGGTTATCTAGGATTGCAACGGGATCTTGATAAATTGGGCCAGTGGGCCGATGAATGGCAGATGGAGTTTAATTTAGATAAATGTGAGGTGATGCATTTTGGTAGATCGAATCGGGCCAGGACCTACTCCGTTAATGGTAGGGCGTTGGGGAGAGTTATAGAACAAAGAGATCTAGGAGTACAGATTCATAGCTCCTTGAAAGTGGAGTCACAGGTGGATAGGGTGGTGAAGAAGGCATTCAGCATGCTTGGTTTCATTGGTCAGAACATTGAATACAGGAGTTGGGATGTCTTGTTGAAGTTGTACAGGGCATTGGTGAGGCCACACTTGGAGTACTGTGTACAGTTCTGGTCACCCTATTATAGAAAGGATATTATTAAACTAGAAAGAGTGCAGAAAAGATTTACTAGGATGCTACCGGGACTTGATGGTTTGACTTACAGGGAGAGGTTAGACAGACTGGGACTTTATTCCCTGGAGAGTAGGAGGTTAAGGGGTGATCTTATAGAAGTCTATAAAATAATGAGGGGCATAGATAAGGTCGATAGTCAAAATCTTTTCCCAAAGGTAGGGGAGTCTATAACGAGGGGGCACAGATTTAAGGTGAGAGGGGAGAGATACAAAAGGATCCAGAGGGGCAATTTTTTCACTCAAAGGGTGGTGAGTGTCTGGAACGAGCTGCCAGAGGCAGTAGTAGAGGCGGGTACAATTTTGTCTTTTAAAAAGCATTTGGACAGTTACATGGGGAAGATGGGTATCGAGGGATATGGGCCAAGTGCAGGCAATTGGGACTAGCTTAGTGGTATAAACTGGGCAACATGGACATGTTGGGCCGAAGGGCCTGTTTCCATGTTGTAACTTCTATGATTCTATGATTCTATAAGATGAGGATGAGCTTTGAGTGGGTATGAGGGGTGATGTGACGGAGTAGTGTTGGCAGTGCAGAAGGAGATGTGGGGTGGGGGCGGTGATGTGGCAGACGGAGTGTAGGGGAATGAGTAAGTGTACTCACTTTGGCTGACCTACTGAGGTCATTGGAGCGCCTCCTGCACTGTATGCAGGTGGGCGATATGTTGGTGGTGCAGGTGACCTCCTCTGCCACCTCGAGCCAGGCCTTCTTGGTGGCAGAGGCAGGCCGTTTCCTCCCGCCCGCCGGGGGGAAGATCTCAGTCTCCCCCGCCTCCTCCTCACCCCATCCAATGATACCTGGAGTGAGGCATCATTAAACCTGGGAGCAGCCTTCCCCCTGGGCTGCTCCATGCTGTAATTTTTCCTATTTTCTGCAGCATCAGTCAGTGGAGGACTGCCCCTTTAAATAGAGCTCCTCCAGCTGACAGAACTTGCTGCGCATGCGCAGTCCGCCCACCGTGCAGCTTGCCAGCGGGGAACCCGGAAGCACAGGTAGGTGGCTCCAATTATCCTGTAATTGCGTGCGGAGCACCCCGATTTCACCGGGCACGTTGACCCCCCGCTGAGAACCCGCCGCCCTGCTCATATCGAGCCCATAATCTTAAAGTTAGAGCAAGGCCATTCATGGGTGAAATCAGGAAGCACTTCACACAAAGGGTAGTGGAAATCTGGAACTCTCTTCAATTACAACTTTCAAGACTGAGATCTATAGATTTTTGTTAGGGAAGGGTATAAAGAGATATGGATCAAAGGCAGGTAAATGGAGTTAAGATATCGATCAGTGATGAGCTAAGTGAATGGCTGAACAGGCTCGAGAGGCTGAATGGTCTACCCCTGTTCCTAGCTCATTCTGACACATAAATGACTGATGTCACTGAACCTGAGAAGATTTTAAGACCAGACCCTAAGCTTGTATCATATATTTATCTGTATGAATCTCACTTGCTGTTGTTCTGCCTACTTGGCCAATTTAACCAGTTTGCACTCACCTTCTCAATCTAAATTGTTCACCTAAATTAGAAACAGTAATACTGATCCCCAGGGAACCCCACTCTGTACATTCTACGACCTGCCCCTCCTCCCTCATCAATCATCCAACAGCTTCCTGCTGTTTCCTTTTCTTCAATCAATGTCTTATTCATTTCCAGGGTTTGGGGTCGATTTTATTGTTCCACCGTTTTACGCTGCGTCTGATTGAAGTCAATGGAACAGAGATCACCCGCTGGTGCTGCTTCCTGTTAAAAGTGACTCCTTTATCTTGAATTCCTATTGCTTTTAGTTAATGCATCAACCTCCATGGCCTGCATTATCCCAACCTAGAACTCAAACTGAATTGGCACAGTGGCGCAGGTCTTGAAGTTATATAGACTGTGAGGACAGGAAGCCATGTGTGGCACCAGCTACCTGGAATATCATGATATTTCTTTTATGTACTTGGTAAGCAACCAGTCACACTAAGCTTTAGTTCTACACAGCACAGCAGATGAGAATCATTTCAATCATGAAGGAGACCCTACGAGGTACATTACTCTTGGATAGTGGCAGCACTCTTACCTTCTGAGTCACAACGCTGTGGGTTCAAGCACCATCGCAGACTTCAGTACCTCCTTCAGGCTGACATTTCAGCGCAGTGCTGAGGGAGTGCTGCCGTGTCTGAGGTGCCGTCTTTCGGATGAGATGTTAAATCAATGTCCTGTCTGCCTGTTCAGGTGGACACAACAGACCACATGCCACTATTTGGGGACTTTGTCATGTGTTTTTTTTTTATTCGTTCACGGGATGTGGGCGTTGCTGGCAAGGCCGGCATTTACTGCCCATCCCTAATTGCCCTTGAGAAGGTGGTGGTGAGCCGCCTTCTTGAACCGCTGCAGTCCGTGTGGTGAAGGTTCTCCCACAGTGCTGTTAGGAAGGGAGTTCCAGGATTTTGACCCAGCGACAATGAAGGAACGGCGATATATTTCCAAGTCGGGATGGTGTGTGACTTGGAGAGGAACGTGCAGGTGGTGTTGTTCCCATGCGCCTGCTGCCCTTGTCCTTCTAGGTGGTAGAGGTCACGGGTTTGGGAGGTGCTGTCGAAGAAGCCTTGGCGAGTTGCTGCAGTGCATCCTGTGGATGGTGCACACTGCAGCCACAGTGCGCCGGTGGTGAAGGGAGTGAATGTTTAGGGTGGTGGATGGGGTGCCAATCAACCGGGCTGCTTTATCTTGGATGGTGTCGAGCTTCTTGAGTGTTGTTGGAGCTGCACTCATCCAGGCAAGTGGAGAGTATTCCATCACACTCCTGACTTGTGCCTTGTAGATGGTGGAAAGGCTTTGGGGAGTCAGGAGGTGAGTCACTCGCCGCAGAATACCCAGCCTCTGACCTGCTCTCGTAGCCACGGTATTTATATGGCTGATCCAGTTAAGTTTCTGGTCAATGGTGACCCCCAGGATGTTGATGGTGGGGGATTCGGCGATGGTAATGCCGTTGAATATAAAGGGGAGGTGGTTAGACTCTCTCTTGTTGGAGATGGTCATTGCCTGGCACTTATCTGGCGCGAATGTTACTTGCCACTTATGAGCCCAAGCCTGGATGTTGTCCAGGTCTTGCTGCATGCAGACTCGGACTGCTTCATTATCTGAGGGGTTGCGAATGGAACTGAACACTGTGCAATCATCAGCGAACATCCCCATTTCTGACCTTATGATGGAGGGAAGGTCATTGATGAAGCAGCTGAAGATGGTTGGGCCTAGGACACTGCCCTGAGGAACTCCTGCAGCAATGTCCTGGGGCTGAGACGATTGGCCTCCAACAACCACTACCATCTTCCTTTGTGCTAGGTATGACTCCAGCCACTGGAGAGTTTTCCCCCTGATTCCCATTGACTTCAATTTTACTAGGGCTCCTTGGTGCCACACTCGGTCAAATGCTGCCTTGATGTCAAGGGCAGTCACTCTCACCTCACCTCTGGAATTCAGCTCTTTTGTCCATGTTTGGACCAAGGCTGTAATGAGGTCTGGAGCCGAGTGGTCCTGGCGGAACCCAAACTGAGCATCGGTGAGCAGGTTATTGGTGAGTAAGTGCCGCTTGATAGCACTGTCGACGACACCTTCCATCACTTTGCTGATGATTGAGAGTAGACTGATGGGGCGGTAATTGGCCGGATTGGATTTGTCCAGCTTTTTGTGGACAGGACATACCTGGGCAATTTTCCACATTGTCGGGTGGATGCCAGTGTTGTAGCTGTACTGGAACAGCTTGGCTAGAGGCGCAGCTAGTTCTGGAGCACAAGTCTTCAGCACTACAGTTGGGATGTTGTCGGGGCCCATAGCCTTTGCTGTATCCAGTGCACTCAGCCGTTTCTTGATATCACGTGGAGTGAATCGAATTGGCCGAAGACTGGCTTCCGTGATGGTGGGGATATCGGGAGGAGGCTGAGATGCATTATCCACTCGGCATTTCTGGCTGAAGATGGTTGCAAACGCTTCAGCCTTGTCTTTTGCACTCACGTGCTGGACTCCGCCATCATTGAGAATGGGGATGTTTGCAGAGCCTCCTCCTCCCGTTAGTTGTTTAATTGTCCACCACCATTCACGACTGGATGTGGCAGGACTGCAGAGCTTTGATCTGATCCGTTGGTTGTGGAATCGCTTAGCTCTGTCTATAGCATGTTGCTTCCGCTGTTTAGCATGCATGTAGTCCTGAGTTGTAGCTTCACCAGGTTGGCACCTCATTTTTAGGTATGCCTGGTGCTGCTCCTGGCATGCTCTTCTACACTCCTCATTGAACCAGGGTTGATCCCCTGGCTTGTTGGTAATGGTAGAGTGAGGAATATGCCGGGCCATGAGGTTACAGATTGTGCTGGAATACAATTCTGCTGCTGCTGATGGCCCACAGCGCCTCATGGATGCCCAGTTTTGAGCTGCTAGATCTGTTCTGAATCTATCCCATTTAGCACGGTGGTAGTGCCACACAACACGTTGGATGGTGTCCTCAGTGCGAAGACGGGATTTCATCTCCACGAGGACTGTGCGGTGGTCACTCCTACCAATACTGTCATGGACAGATGCATTTGCGACAGGTAGATTGGTGAGGACGAGGTCAAGTAAGTTTTTCCCTCGTGTTGGTTCGCTCACCACCTGCCGCAGGCCCAGTCTAGCAGCTATGTCCTTCAGGACTCGGCCAGCTCGGTCAGTAGTGGTGCTACCGAGCCACTCTTGGTGATGGACATTGAAGTCCCCCACCCAGAGTACATTCTGTGCCCTTGCTACCCTCAGTGCTTCCTCCAAGTGGTGTTCAACATGGAGGAGGACTGATTCATCAGCTGAGGGAGGACGGTAGGTGGTAATCAGCAGGAGGTTTCCTTGCCCATGTTTGACCTGATGCCATGAGATTTCATGGGGTCCAGAGTCAATGTTGAGGACTCCCAGGGCCACTCCCTCCTGACTGTATATCACTGTACCGCCACCTCTGGTGGGTCTGTCCTGCCGGTGGGACAGGACATACCCAGGGATGGTGATGGAAGAGTCTGGGACGTTGGCTGAAAGATATGATTCTGTGAGTGTGGCTATGTCAGGCTGTTGCTTGACTAGTCTGTGGGACAGCTCTCCCAATTTTGGCACAAGTCCCCAGATGTTAGTAAGGAGGACCTTGCAGGGTCGACTGGGCTTGGTGTTTTGCCGTTGTCGTGTCCGGTGCCTAGTGGTCCGATGCCGGGTGGTCCGTCCGGTTTTATTCTTATTATGACTTTTCGTAGCGAGATTTTACAACTGAGTGGCCAATATTCATCCTACCCACTACCAAAAACTCTTCTTGCATTTATTTGTTCATTATGGCACCTTGCAGTGTGCAAATTCACTGCCATATATATCTACATAACTGCACATCAAAAGTGTGCCCTTTATATTGATTGTAAAGCATTTTGGGACATACTGAGGACTCGATAAAATGCTATTTAAATTCAAGTTCTCTCCATTTATATATTCTACAGAGAAACTGTACAAATGCCTTGATTAGAATCCTTTTCATAATTATTTCTAGGATCACTATTCCAACCTATAACTCACTGCCAGCTATGCACTTTACAACAGATAAATTAAATAAACCACAATTAGATTCCTGCGTATAATCTACTCCAACCTATAACTCTTCTGGGTATTCATTATTACAGCCTGTAACTCTAATGGGTTTCCATTATTACAGCCTGTACCTCTAATGGGTTTCCATTATTACAGCCTGTACCTCTAATGGGTTTCCATTATTACAGCCTGTACCTCTAATGGGTTTCCATTATTACAGCCTGTAACTCAAATGGGTTTCCATTATTACAGCCTGTAACTCTTCTGGGTATCCATTATTACAGCCTGTAACTCTTCTGGGTATCCATTATTACAGCCTGTAACTCTAATGGGTTTCCATTATTACAGCCTGTAACTCTTCTGGGTATCCATTATTACAGCCTGTAACTCTAATGGGTTTCCATTATTACAGCCTGTAACTCTAATGGGTTTCCATTACTACAGCCTGTAACTCTAATGGGTTTCCATTATTACAGCCTGCAACTCTAATGGGTGTCCATTATTATAGCCTGTAACTCTAATGGGTTTCCATTATTACAGCCTGTACCTCTAATGGGTTTCCATTATTACAGCCTGTACCTCTAATGGGTTTCCATTATTACAGCCTGTAACTCAAATGGGTTTCCATTATTACAGCCTGTAACTCTTCTGGGTATCCATTATTACAGCCTGTAACTCTTCTGGGTATCCATTATTACAGCCTGTAACTCTAATGGGTTTCCATTATTACAGCCTGTAACTCTTCTGGGTATCCATTATTACAGCCTGTAACTCTAATGGGTTTCCATTATTACAGCCTGTAACTCTAATGGGTTTCCATTACTACAGCCTGTAACTCTAATGGGTTTCCATTATTACAGCCTGCAACTCTAATGGGTGTCCATTATTATAGCCTGTAACTCTAATGGGTATCCATTATTACAGCCTGTAACTCTAATGGGTTTCCATTATTACAGCCTGCAACTCTAATGGGTTTCCATTATTATAGCCTGTAACTCTAATTGGTTTCCATTATTACAGCCTGTAACTCTAATGGGTTTCCATTATTACAGCCTGTAACTCTAATGGGTTTCCATTATTACAGCCTGCAACTCTAATGGGTGTCCATTATTATAGCCTGTAACTCTAATGGGTTTCCATTATTACAGCCTGTACCTCTAATGGGTTTCCATTATTACAGCCTGTAACTCTAATGGGTTTCCATTATTACAGCCTGTACCTCTAATGGGTTTCCATTATTACAGCCTGTAACTCTAATGGGTTTCCATTATTACAGCCTGTAACTCTTCTGGGTATCCATTATTGCAGCCTGTAACTCTTCTGGGTATCCATTATTACAGCCTGTAACTTTAATGGGTTTCCATTATTACAGCCTGTAACTCTAATGGGTTTCCATTATTACAGCCTGCAACTCTAATGTGTTTCCATTATTACAGCCTGTAACTCAAATGGGTTTCCATTATTACAGCCTGTAACTCTAATGGGTTTCCATTATTACAGCCTGCAACTCTAATGGGTTTCCATTATTACAGCCTGTAACTCTAATGGGTTTCCATTATTACAGCCTGTAACTCTAATGGGTTTCCATTATTACAGCCCATAACTCTTCTGAGTATCCATTATTTTTTTTATTTTTTTTATTCGTTCATGGGATGTGGGCGTCGCTGGCGAGGCCGGCATTTATTGTCCATCCCTAATTGCCCTTGAGAAGGTGGTGGTGAGCCACCTCCTTGAACCGCTGCAGTCCATGTGGTGACGGTTCTCCCACAGTGCTGTTAGGAAGGGAGTTCCAGGATTTTGACCCAGCAACGATGAAGGAACGGCGATATATTTCCAAGTGGGGATGGTGTGTGACTTGGAGAGGAACGTGCAGGTTGTGTTGTTCCCATGTACCTGCTGTTCTTGTCCTTCTAGGCGGTAGAGGTCGAGGGTTTGAGAGGTGCCGTCGAAGAAGCCTTGGCGAGTTGCTGCAGTGCATCCTGTGGATGGTACACACTGCAGCCACTGTGCGCCGGTGGTGAAGGGAGTGAATGTTTAGGGTGGTGGATGGGGTGCCAATCAAGCGGGCTGCTTTGTCCTGGATGATGTCGAGCTTCTTGAGTGTTGTTGGAGCTGCACTCATCCAGGCAAGTGGAGAGTATTCCATCACACTCCTGATTTGTGCCTTGTAGATGGTGGAAAGGCTTTGGGGAGTCAGGAGGTGAGTCAGACTGTAACTCTTCTGGGTATCCATTATTACAGCCTGTAACTCTAATGGGTATCCATTATTACAGCCTGTAACTCTAATGGGTTTCCATTATTACAACCTGTAACTCTCTCCAGGGTATCCATTATTTCAGCCTGTAATAACTTTCCTGTATTACCTGAGTATATATCCTGAGTATTACAGACTGTAATACTCCTGGGTATCCCTTATTACAGGCTGTCACTCTCCTGGGTATCCATTATTACAGCCTGTAACTCTCCTGGATATCCATTGCTATAGCCTGTAATTCTCCTGGGTTTCCATTATTATATCCTGTAACTCTCTCCTGGGTATCCTGAGAATCAGTATGGATGTAAATAAGAAATAACAAGGGGCAGAAAACACTGGTGGGAGTAGTTTATAGGCTCTGAATAGTAGCTGTACAGATGGACAGAGAATTAATCAAGAAATAATAGTAGCTTGTAACAAAGATAATGCAATAATCACGGGGGACTTTAATCTTCATATAGACTGGGCAAATCAAATTGGCAAAGGTAGTCTGAGGGACGAGTTCATGGAATGCATTCGAGACAGTTTCCTAGAACAATATGTCATGGAACCAACCAGGGAACAGGCTATTTTCGATCTTGTCTTGTATAATGAGACAGGGTTAATTAGTAATCTCAGAGTAAAGGATCCCCTGAGGAAGAGTGATCATAATATGATAGAATTTCACTTTGAGTTTGAGAGTAATGTACTTAAGTCAGAAACCAGAGTCTTGAACTTAAATAAAGCCATAGGTATGAGGGGCAAGTTCGCAAAGATAGATTGGGAAATTAAATTAAAGGATATGACGGTAGATAAGCAATGGTGAACATTTAAAGATATATTTGATAATTCTCAATGAATATACATTCCATTGAGAAATAAAAACTCCACGGGAAAAGTAATTAATCCGTGGCTAACTAAAGAAATTAAGTATAGAATTAGATTAAAAGAAGAGGCTTATAATGTTGCCAAGAAGAGTAGTGAGCCTGAGAATTGGGAGAGTTTTAGAAACCAGCAAAGGATGACCAAAAAATTGATAAAAAGGGAGAAAATAGAATATGAGAGTAAACTCGCAAGAAATATAAAAACAGATTGTAAGAGCTCCGACGAGTATGTAAAAAGGAAGAGATTAGCAAAAGTAAACATTGGTCCCTTAGAGGCTGAGACAGGAGAAATTATAATGGGGAATAAGGAAATGGCAGAGACGCTAAACAAATATTTTGTATCTGTCTTCACGGTAGAAGACACAAAAAGCATATCAGCAATAATGGGAAACCAAGGGGCAAATGAGAGTAAGGAACTTAAAGTAATTATTATCAGTAGAGAAAAAGTACTGGAGCAACTAATGGGACTAAAAGCTGATAAACCCCCTGGACCTGATGGCCTACATCCGAGGGTTCTAAAAGAGGTGGCTGCGGAGATAGTGGATGTATTGGTTATGATCTTCCAAAGTTCCCTAGATTCTCGAACGGTCCCAGTGGATTGGAAGGTAGAAAATGTAACCCCCCTATTCAAGGAAGGAGGGAGAGAGAAAACAGGGAACTACAGGCCGGTTAGCCTGACATCAATCGTCGGGAAAATGCTGGAATCCATTATTAAGGAAGTGGTAACAGGGCACTTAGAAAATCATAATGTGATTAGGCATGAAAGGGAAATCATATTTGACAAATTTTTTTGTGTTTTTTGAGGATGTAACTAGCAGGGTAGATAAAGGGGAACCAATGGATGTCGTATATTTGGATTTTCAAAAGGTATTCGTTAAGGTGTCGCATGAAAGGTTGTTACACAAGATAAGGGCTCATGGGATTGGGGGTAATATATTAGCATGGATAGGGATTAGGATGTTGTTTATGGAATGGAACCTACCACCTCTCCCCAGTCTGCAGCCCCACACTATGTGATTAACACTTCATGCTATCAGGGCACCTAGAGATGGGCAGTAAGGTGCTGCCTTGCCTTTCACATTTAAAGAACAAATTAAAACCTCCCTTCCAAATGATCCATTATTGGTCACTTACTTCTGCTTATCATCTACTCCAACCTATAACACATCTCTGGGAATATGATTATCCAAACTGTATCTCACTCCCAGGTATTTGTAATTCCACCTGCAATGCACTCCTGGATATCCATTGCTCCAGCCTGTAATTCATTCCCAGGTCTGTAATGCATTCCAGGGAATCCGATTTTCCAGCCTGTTCCTCACTGCCTGGTATCTGATTTCCACTCGTTGGTTTCTATTATTTCAGCTTGTAACCTGCTCCGAGCTGTTCATCATTCCCACCTGTAACTCTCTGCTAGCTAGCTCTTTTTTTCAGTCTGTGTCTCAATCCCTGTTATCTCCTATTCCACCCCGGATATCCATTATTCTAGCCTGTAACTCTGTCCTGGATATCTGGTATCTCTCTATGTAACTCATTCTTGAGGATCTGTCATTCCAGCTAGTAACTCATTCCCAGACAGAGATTATTCTAGCTTCTAACTGACTCCCAGCGATATATTTTTCCAGTTTGGAACCTACTCCCAGATAATTGTTGTTCCGGCCTGTAGTTCAATGCTAGATATATGCAATTCCAGCCTGTAACTCCTGGGGATCTGCTAGTCTAGCCTGTAACCTAGGTCTCAGATAGCTGTACTGATTATGCCAGCCTGCCACTTTCTCCCAGGAATCTGTTATTACTCAAGTTAAACATTTAATGAATAGTGTAAAACTGGCTGTACTGTACTCGGGAGTCAAGGATCAGCAGGTAAATCTGGAGGAGCTAGCCCACTTAATTTTCCAATTTCATAGAATCATCACAGCCCAGGAGGAGGCCATTCGACCCATCGTGCCTGTGCCGGCTCTTTGAAAGAGCTAACCAATTAGTCCCATTCCCCTGCTCTTTCCCCAAAGCCCTGTAAAATTTTAATTTCAAGTATTTTCACAATTCCTTTTTGAAAGTTACTATTGAATCTGTTTCCACCACCCTTTCAGGCAGTGCATTCCAGATCATAACAACTCGCTGCGTAAAAAAACGTTTCTCCTCATCTTGTCTCTGGCTCTTTTGCCGATCACCTTAAATCTGTGTCCTCTGGTTACTGACCCTTCTGCCACTGGAAACAGTTTCTCCTTATTTACTCTATCAAAACTTTTAATGATTTTGAACACCTCTATCAAATCTCCCCTTAACCTTCTCTGTTCTAAGGAGAACAATCCCAGCTTCTCCAGTCTCTCCACATAACTGCAGTCCCTCATCCCTGTAACCATTCTAGTAAATTTCTCTAAGGCCTTGACATCCTTCCTAAAGTGTGATGCCCAGAATTGAACACAATACTCCAGCTTGGGCCTAACCAGTGTTTTATAAAGGTTTAGCATAACTTCCTTGTTTTTGTACTCTGTGCCTCTATTCATAAAGTCCAGGATCCAGTCTGCCTTTAAACAGCCTTCTCAACTTGTCCTGCCACCTTCAAAGATTTGTGTACATACACCCCCAGGTCTCTCTGTTCCTGCACCTCCTTTAAAATTGTACCATTTAGTTTATATTGTCTCTCCTCATTCTTCCTACCAAAATGCATCACTTCACACTTGTGTCTGCCCCTTTAATCCCATGGGCTTCAATTTTGCTAAGAAGTCTATTATGTGGTACTTTATCAAATGTCTTTTGAAAGTCCATATACACAACATCAACCACACTACCCTCATCAACCCTCTCCATTACTTCGTCAAAGAACTCAATCAAGTTAGTCAAACACAATTTCCCTTTAACAAATCCGTGCTAACTTTCATTTATTAACCCATATAGGTGCCAATTGATTTTGTCCCAGATTATTGTCTCTAAAAGTTTTCCCACGATCGACGTTAGGCTGACTGGCCTGTAATTGTTGGGTTTATCACTCTCTCCTTTTTTGAACAGGGGTACAACATTTTCAATCCTCCAGTCCTCCAGCGCAATCCCCATATCTAAGGAGGATTGGAAGATTGTGGCCAGAGCCTCCGCAATTTCTACCCTTACTTCCCTCAGTAACCCAGGATGCATCCCATCTGGACCGGGTGACGTTTCAACGTTGAGCACTGCCAACCTTTTAAGTACCTTGATGGGATTTCAGCTCATGACACCTGGTTGCTAGTCCAGTATATAACACCAGGCAACTGTATCCCTACAGTCCAAGAGTGGCACAAAACTCTTATCTCATCCAATTATATTTTAATCCAATATATCGACAGGTGTTGTGTTTAATGTGTACTATGATTTTAGGGCACTCTTGTTGCCTGGACCAAAGGCTTCAAGGCCACTGGTGTGGAAGGAGAGGACGTTATTACTCTATTGAGAGAAGCCATTAAAAGGAATGGAGTGAGTATTACTGAAAATGAGTGTTAGTGTGCTGAAAACACATTGATTACTTGTGTTTTTAATATTTTCTGTCGTGTTCGTCTAGGAGTTTCATTTGGATCTCGTGGCACTTCTGAATGACACAGTGGGAACCATGATGACTTGTGCCTACGAGAACCCTAACTGTGAGATCGGACTGATTGTAGGTATGAATCTGGGACCTTCACCTTGCAGTCCCAACTGCTTGCAATTGGCCACGACAGCCGTCCAATCACAAAAATACTTCTGATCTGCTCAACCACAACCTCTCCTCCACCTTTAGTGCCCTTGTCCTCAGTAAAACCCCCAGGGGGTTAATGTTTGGGCACCACTCCCCCCACCCCCGGCACAGTGTTAGCAGATGGTGAGGTCCCAGGAGCCCAAGATTTTGGGCCTTGAACCTCATTATAGTGTAGATGGCATTGCACGGGTAGATGGTTGGGTCGGGTCTGGGGGGGAATTGGGTGGGTCTCGGGGACTGTAATCGGGGGGAATCGGGTGGGTCTCGGGGTCTGTGATCGGGGGGAAATGGTGGGTTTCAGGGTCTGTGGTCGGGGGAGGGGAATCGGGCAGGTCTCGGGGTCCCTGATTGGGATGGGGATTGGGAGGGTCTCTGGATTGCTGTCGGGGGTCTAGGAGTGTGATCGGGGGTCTTGGGAGTGCTGCCGGGGGTTGTGGAGGAAGAATGGGGGTCTCAGGAGTGCTGTCAGGGGTCGTGGAGGAAGATTGGGGGTCTCGGGAGGGTTGTTGGGGGCCTTAGTGGAAGATCGGGGGTCTCGGGGGTGCTGCTGGGATAGTGGAGGGAGATCGGGGG
Source organism: Heptranchias perlo (assembly GCF_035084215.1). NCBI lineage: Eukaryota > Metazoa > Chordata > Chondrichthyes > Hexanchiformes > Hexanchidae > Heptranchias > Heptranchias perlo. The sequence continues at coordinate 50,749,363 of NC_090345.1, read as the reverse complement.
TCTCGAGAGTACTGTCGGGGGTCATGGAGGGAGATCAGGGGGTCTCGGGAGTACTGTCGGGGGTCATGGAGGGAGATCAGGGGGTCTCGGGAGTACTGTCGGGGGTCGTGGAGGGAGATCAGGGGGTCTCGGGAGTACTGTCGGGGGTCATGGAGGGAGATCAGGGGGTCTCGGGAGTACTGTCGGGGGTCATGGAGGGAGATCAGGGGGTCTCGGGAGTACTGTCGGGGGTCATGGAGGGAGATCAGGGGGTCTCGGGAGTACTGTCGGGGGTCATGGAGGGAGATCAGGGGTGTCGGGGGTCTGGAAGGGAGATCGGGAGGTCTCGGGAGGGTTGTTGGGGGCCTTGGTGGAAGATCGCGGGTCTCGGGGGTGCTGTCGGGGGTCTGGGAGAGAGATCGGGGGGTCTCGAGAGTACTGTCGGGGGTCTGGGAGAGAGATCGGGGGGTCTCGAGAGTACTGTTGGGGGTCTTGGTGGAAGATCGGGGGTCTCAGGAGTGCTGTCGGGGGTCTGGGAGGAAGATCGGGGGTCTCGGGAGTGCTGTTGCTGTTGGGGATCGTAGAGGGAGCCAAGAGGTCAGGACCAGGGCCTGGAGATCAGTATTTGGGGGTCTCGGGACCGGGAGTGATTATGGTAAGTACTTTCCTTTTGTTACTTACGTGATGTTTAGAGTTGGTTTCACAGCAAAGACACTGGCTGCCTCAAGGCAAACCAATGTTGCAGCAGGGACCTGAAGCAGGTGTTAGGCCCCTTATTTACATATGCAAAGGTCCTAACGCCTGCTTCAGGCGTGGGTAAAGGACGTCTCTTGTTTGTCCTCTCCCAATATGGCTGGAGTCACCCTTCCGCTTCCTGCTCGCCATTTTGGTGTCTTTGGAGTCCGCATAGCACCTAAAAAGGGTGCTACTTGGCCCAATTTAACCCCCTTACTCTCTCACTCTCTGGTTGTTCCCCCGGTATAGCCCCCATCTTTCCTCCCTCAAGTCCAAGGGGCATTCACTTGAGTGTATCTGGTGCACAACTGGTTTAGCCGGCCATCTCCTGATCTGGCTGGGTCACATCAATCTCTGTCGGGCCTCACTCTCCTCTGTTAAACTGCTTACCGATCATCCTAGAGTCAAAGACAACCTCCGCTTCCTATTTTCCACTACCTACCCCTGCCTCCTTAAACCCCTCCACCCTCACTTCTTTGTCATTAAGATTGAGACCATTCATGTAGCTGCATCTACTGTATCCCTCCTTTCCCCTTGCCCAAGCCAACCTTTCCCAAGGTTCCCCCTGCTCAAGCCGTCAACCCGAGCCTTTCTCCACTTTCTCTCTTCTTTCCCCTCATGCCCTCTCCGAGCTCAGCTTGACCATGAGACCCACCTCCTGCTCTCTCGATCCTATTTCCATTAAACCACCGACCACCCAACTTCCATTCCTGGTTCCCATGTCAATGGTTCCGTCTCCTCAGGTACTGTCCCCCTACCTTTCAAAACTGCCGTCATCACTCCCCCACCTCAAAAAAACATTCTCCACCCCTCTGTCCTTGCAAACTACTGCCCATCTCCAGCCTCCATTTCCTCTGCAAAGTCCTTGAACATGTTGCTTTGCACTTCATCCGCAGACTGAATGTTCCATGAGCCAAAACCTTTTATGTGCTGTGTATAGGTTAATCTACCCAAGTTTGACAATTAACCCCTAACAATAATATTGCTCACTGAAAAATAGGTGGGACGCCCACAGTGTTGTACCTGTGATGGAAAAGGTGATATGTCTGTAGTGAGGTCAGAGGTCCAGGGATTTAAATTGAAAGCCATGGCTGCATTTCTGTTAAGTTCTCAATGTCTTCTTAGCTTTAGAGCTTACTGACAAAGTGAACACACACCACTGTTTTGGAGCATTATATATTAAGACCAATCTAAACTGCTTTCTGCTAACTGCATTTTTAACTAGGACTGATTGAGTCATAAAGGGAGGAAACTCAAACAACTCCTTGAGATCCAAATCTAATTATTTCAAATCTTGTTTGTCTGTGGTTTGACACTACAGAAACGTGTGTGTTTGGCCTTGGGGTCAGTGTCATCAGCTACTCCACTAAGCAGACTTCATAACCCCATCCCCCCCCACTACGAACTAGAATGTGCCTTCACTTGCAGAATGTCTAGGTAAATGTATTGAGACCCTGGGGTCCAACAGACAGCCATTGCCGCTGTACTCCGGTTTACTGGATTATACCAAATGCCGCTATTTGATCTTCCTAATTTCGGTAGGTGAATGACTATACACCCTTTCAGACCAAGCCTCAGGCTATAAACGGGCAGACGATTTTATTGAACATTAAGCAGCATTCAATACAAACAGTGTATTTACAGTAATCACAGACTTTACTACTGTACTGAAAATGTCAAAACAACAGACATGTAGCTAACCCACAACATACATGAGCATTGAAACAGTCACTCATTTCTTACTTGGCAAAACACTACCACAGAGCTTCTGAATGGCTCCATAGCCCTGTCTGACTGCTGACCAGCAACAGATGTACCATTCACAATCCTTTCACGATGTGTCAGGTACAAAAAGCATTTAAAACCTGTATTTTTGATAGCTGCATTCGGTGGTCAGATACAAGTCGTGAGTTACTTTTTTTTAATTTCAAAATATACTTTATTTCATAGAATTTTAAGATACACACAGTTCAATGTAAAGATCACAATTTCAAACCAGTACAATTCAATCCAATGTATTATAGATCGTACACAGTGTGATCTCAATATTACAATTCAAACACAGTATATTATAGATCGTACACAGTGTGATCTCAATATTACAATTCAAACACAGTATATTATAGATCGTACACAGTGTGATCTCAGTATTACAATTCAATCCAATATATTATAGATCGTACAAAGTGTGATCTCAATATTACAATTCAAACACAGTATATTATAGATCGTACACAGTGTGATCTCAATATTACAATTCAAACACAGTATATTATAGATCGTACAAAGTGTGATCTCAATATTACAATTCAAACACAGTATATTATAGATCGTACACAGTGTGATCTCAATATTACAATTCAAACCAATATATTATAGATCATACACAGTGTGATCTCAATATTACAATTCAAACACAGTATATTATAGATCATACACAGTGTGATCTCAATATTACAATTCAAACCAATATATTACAGATCGTACACAATGTGATCTCAATATTACAATTCAAACACAGTATATTATAGATCATACACAATGTGATCTCAATATTACAATTCAAACACAGTATATTATAGATCATACAGAGTGTGATGTCAATATTACAATTCAAACCAATATATTATAGATCATACACAGTGTGATCTCAATATTACAGTTCAAACACAGTATATTATAGATCGTACACAGTGTGATCTCAATATTACAGTTCAAACACAGTATATTATAGATCGTACACAGTGTGATCTCAATATTACAGTTCAAACACAGTATATTATAGATCGTACACAGTGTGATCTCAATATTACAGTTCAAACACAGTATATTATAGATCGTACACAGTGTGATCTCAATATTACAGTTCAAACACAGTATATTATAGATCGTACACAGTGTGATCTCAATATTACAGTTCAAACACAGTATATTATAGATCGTACACAGTGTGATCTCAATATTACAGTTCAAACACAGTATATTATAGATCGTACACAGTGTGATCTCAATATTACAGTTCAAACACAGTATATTATAGATCGTACACAGTGTGATCTCAATATTACAGTTCAAACACAGTATATTATAGATCGTACACAGTATGATCTCAATATTACAGTTCAAACACAGTATATTGCTTATGACTTATGGTGAACAATACCAGGTGGGGTGGCCTTACACGGTTGCCTTTCCCCATAGAACCTTTGTGTAGGTCGCACCTCGCCTCAGTGCGTCCCGCAGGACTTTGGAGTGGGCCAGTCGGCAACACTCGGTCATGGACAGCTCCTTCAGCTGGAAGAACAGCATGTTTCGGGTGGACCAAAGGGCCTCCTTCACCGAGTTTATGGTCGTCCAGCCGCAGGTGATATCTGTCTCGGTGTGCGTCCCGGGGAACAGTCTGTAGATCACAGCGTCCTGTGTTACCCAACTGTTGGGGACGCACCGGGACAGATACCAAAACATCTCTCTCCACACCCTCTGCGCTAAGGGGCAGCCCATCGGGAGATGGACGATGGTCTCCTCCCCACTGCAGCCTCGAGGGCAGCTCACGATGGCGCTGAGATTCCGTGCATGTTGGAAGGACCGCACTGGAAGGGCCTTTCTCACCACAATCCAGGCTACATCCTGGTGCCCGTTTGTCAGCTCTGGGGACGAGATGTTTTGCCAAATAGCTTCAGCTCATCTGGTCGGGGAAAAACCCGATTGAGTCCACCCTCTCCTTTCCTTGCAGGACTCTCAGAACGATACGTGTCGAGCACTGTCTGATAGCCTTGTGGTCGAAGGGGTTCCCCCTCTGGAACTTCTCCACCTGGGACAGGTTGGGGGGGGGGGGGGAACGGTCCAGCTGGACGGGCCGTCCTGTGCCTGCTTGGCGAGTGTGGCCAGGCCCAGCCTTCTCAGTATGTTGTAACATTTGGTGTTTGCGTACTGGGACTCTACACATATTCTGTGGCAGCCACACACAAAGGTGGCCATCAGGATCAGAGTGGTATTGGGGACGCTCTTCCCCCCTTTGTCTGGGGCTTATATATGGTGACCCTGTGGACCTCCAGACAAAATGGAAGATAGCTCGGGTGACTGTGACTGCGGAGTTGTGGGGAATGGGCCAGACTTGGGCCATGTAGAGCAACACCGCGAGTACCTCACACCTTATCACCAGGTTCCTGCCGGTTATGGAGTCGGATCCCCCCCCCCCCCCCACATACCAAGCTTCCGTTTGGCCTTGGCGACCCACTCCTCCCAGTTCTTTGTGCAGGCCAGGGGTCCCCCTGAACCAGATCCCAAGCACCTTCAGGTAGTCGGACCTGACGGTGAAGGGGACAAAGGACCGGGACTCCAACCTGTGAAAGAACATGGCCTCGCTCTTACTTCAGTTCACTCTGGCCCCCAAGGCCAGCTCGAAATGGTCGCAGATGCCCATCAGTGTGTGGACTGACTTCTGGTCGGAGCAGAAGATGGTGACGTCATCCATGTACAGGGAGGCGTTAACCTGAGACTCTCCACTGCCAGGGATCATCACCCCCCTGATACCTGCCTCCTTCCTGATGGACCCAGCAAATGGCTCGATACAACATACGAACAAGACCACGGAGAGAGGACAGCCCTGCCTGACTCCAGATCTGTTTGGAAAGCTCTCTGACTCCCTCCCGTTGATTAAGACTGCGCTACAGATGTCCGTGTAGAGCAGTCAGATCCAATCGCGGGTTCCCTCCCCAAAACCCATTTCGGAGAGCACGTGCATCATGTATGTGTGGGATATTCTGTCAAAGGCCTTCTCCTGGTCCAGGCTGATGAGGCAGGTGTTCACCCCTCTGTCCTGCACGTAGGCGATCGTATCCCTGAGCAGTGCCAGGCTATCAGAGATAGTACCAAAGCAAGGAGTCAAGCTGACCAAATTGATTAGAACACCAAAGCAGAAACATGTCAAGAAATGCTACTTAAATACAATGTATTTGAAATAACACTTCTGAACCCAGACTGTAATGCATATTCTTTGCAACTTGCAAAAACAGCTAGCAGGAACTGATTTTAACCCTGTGTACGCTGTCACTGGTGAGAAATAATCCAATAACTAATCTAACACAGACAGGGAGCTGTGGCTGAAATATTTCCCAGCTCAATAAATGCAAGAAGATTGGTTCCATTTTTAAAAAAAAAATCAAAAACACTATCCTGGTAGCTTGTCTTCTATAGTAAAGAAAATGATTGAAAAAGTGTTTAATGACAGAAGAGGAAATGATTATAACCCAACTTGGGTTTATCAAAACCAATTCATGCAACAAATTTCCTGGAATTCTTTCAGGCTGTAACAGAATGGGTGAAAGTTGATATGGTGGAATTGAACTGGTTCACTAATGTCCTTTAGGGAAGGAAACCTGCCATCCTTACCCGGTCTGGATTAAATGTGATTCCGGTCTCACACCAACGTGGTTGACTCTTAACTGCCCTTTGAAGTGGCCTAACAAGCAAGCCCACCACCACCTTCTCAGGGCAACTAGGGATGGACAATAAATGCCGGCCTTGCCGGCGATGCCCACATCCCGAGAATGAATAAAAACATTTGCCTGATTTGGAGTGCATACTCTCTCCCCAAACAGACGCATCAGAGACCTTAGATGTAAATCGGCGAGCACGAAGGTTAAGGGACCCTCAAGTGCGCACAGAGATGCTGCTGGACTTTAACTGGATAAAACCACATAACTTCCCAATATAGAGAGCAGAACATTGATTCTCATTGATTGTCCACCAGGACTCTCTACCTATTGGGGCTTTGCCGCATAGGTTATATGAAAGAATCCCAGGTCCCATCAAAGAGCCAGCAGGCCAACCAATTATCATTAGCCCGTTAAAGTACAAGCCCGCCTTGCATAGGTACCAGATTAAATTTGTCAGTGTACCAACTCAGGACCAATCTCCCATTGCTAGGTGTGTCATCTTGGAGCTAACTCGTCTCCAAAGAGACACAGTTTGGAGTCCTGAGTGCCAAGAGGCTATTCAACAGGAATCCAATATTCACACATAGACTATCAGCAGGGGTCACTGAATGGCATTCAGAAGCAGGAACCCCAGCTGAATTCCTTCCTTTTTAGGTGTCAGCCTTGGTTCAGTGGTAGCACTCTTGCCTCTATCAGAAAGCTGTGGGTTCAAGTCCCATTCCAGAGATTTGAGCACCTAGTAGGCCATTCAGCCCCTAGACCTTGCTTCTCCCTTCGATTAGATCACGGCTGATCTGTACCTCAACTTCATTTACACGCCTTTGATCCCTATCCCTCGATACCTTTACCCAACAAATATTTATCGATCTCAGTCTTGAAAATTTCATTTGAACCAGCATGCACAGCCTTTTGAAGGAGAGTTCTAGATTTCCAAATCCTCTGTGTGAAAAAGTGCTTCCTTATTTCACTCCAAACTGGCCTCGCTCTAATGTTAAATTGTGCCCCCTTGTTCTGGATTCCCCCACCAGAGGAAATAGTTTCTCTCTATCTACCCTATCGAATCCCGTTATCATTTTAAACACCTCGATTAGAACACCCCTCAATCTTCTAAACTCAAGGGAATACAAGCCTAGTCTATGCAACCTGCCTTCATAATTTAACCCTTCAAGCCCTGGTTAATCTTGTGGTATATCTGCACCGTACTTCTTCCAAGGCTGATTATATCCTTCCTGAGGTGGGATACTCCAGATCAGGTCTGATCAAGGCTCTATACAACTGAAGCATCACTCCCTCCTCTTTGTAATCCAGCCCCCTTGAGATAAAGGCCAACATTCTAAAGTCTTTGTGATTACTTTTTGTACCTGTGCACTAGCTTTTAGTGATTTGTGTACATGGAGACCCAAATCCCTTTGCTCCTCCACAGTTCAGGAACAACTTGCATTTCTATAGTTCTCTCCAATTTGTCTTTCTTGGATCCAAAGCGGATAATCTAGGCTGACACTTCAGTGCAATACTGAGGGAGTTCTGTGTTGTCGAAGGTGTGATGAGATTGTTAGACCGAGGCCCTGTCTGCCCTCTCAGGTGGATGTAAACTCTTCAAAGAAGAGCAGGGAAGTTATCCCAGTGTCCTGGCCAACATTTATCCCTCAACAAACATCACTAAAACAAATGATTTGGTCATTTATCTCATTGCTGTTTATGGGATCTTGGTGTGTGGAAATTAGCTGCTGCATTTCCCTATATTACAACAGTGAAAAGACTTCATTGGCTGTGACGCGCTTTGAGACACCCTGAGGTTGTGAAAGGTGGAATATAAATGAAAGTTCAGAGGAGTAGGAGTAGGGCACCTCGCCCCACGAGCCTGTTCCACCATTCAATTAGATCAAGGCTGATCTGTGACCTAGCTCCATATACCCGCCTTAGCCCCAGGGGCCCTGAGGCTAACAATAACATCTCAGCTACTGCCTCGCTGAGATCAGCTAACTCAGCACAGATCAGAGAATCAAACTTGGACTGCCTCATCTGTTTGGTTCAGTGTTATACAAGGCAGTGCTTTTATCCATTAAGCTATTTGGGGGATGGGGACTGAATTAAAAGAGATTTGAAGCTCTCCTGATCAAAGTCAGATGAGGGTAAGATCAGACTTGTCCTGTGGTACTCTCCACATTTGAACAGCCAGGTGACATTGGCTAGGCTCAGATGTGACCTTTTGGATAAGCACAGAAGGGAGCCCAGCACCCATGGACCTGTACCCCAGCAGAAGGGAGCCCAGTGCCCATGGAACTATACCCCAGCAGAAGGGGACCCAGCACCCATGGAACTGTACCCCAGCGGAAGGAGGCTCACGCCCATGGAACTGTACCCCAGTAGAAGGGAGCCCAGCGCCCAATGAACTGTACCCCAGCGGAAGTGAGCCCAGCACCCATGGAACTGTACCCCAGTGGAAGGGGGCACCTCTGGAAAGGAGGGGAAAATAAATCCAAATAATGAAGTGTTTGTGCCAGCTCAGGATGGAAAGCAGGCTGGTGGGGCCACAAGAGAAAAGATTTTCTTATATATATCAAAGTAAAATTTGCTGGTAAAATTATAAAATAAGAGATAAAATAGATGGCATAAAGAAGAAATAATATAAAATTAGGATAGTGAATAACATCAAAAAGAGGCAAGGAAAGTAGACAACAGGGAAAAATACAAGCTGCAGACATGAATAAAAGAAAAGAACTGCAGATGCTGGAGATGTGAAGCAGAAACAGAAAGTGCACAGCAGGTCAGCCAGCCTCTGCAGAGAGAAACAGGTTAATGTTTTTGGTTAGAGCAGACTGGCGGGTCCTGGCTCTGATCCCAGCTTTATACTCAGTTAGCTGTTCTGTGTCAGTAATGCTTGGGACACTACCATTGACTTCAGTAACCTGGGCCGAGCCCTGATTCGCCATCTAGTGACCTCTGCTGGAAAGTATTTGTGAATGTTGGGTGAGGACAGTATCTCTGTGCCTTTGACTGTTGAAATAGCCTGTCAATACTCACTCTCTAGGACAATATTATATAGAAATCGCTGACCAGCCACAGGTGTGGCTACAGTGACACTGTTTTAGCCACATGCACTCATTTTAATAGAAAACCCCTTACACACAATAAAAGTAAATGTACTTCATGTGTGTATTTACTTAACAAACATCTACCGCCGTTCATTAACCACAGAAAGCACTCACAATGATCAAAATATACTCACACACTCTGCTTTTCATCTTACCATTTTATCAACAAACGCATAACATGTTAAAGTTCACAGGAGCACGGTGTGAGGATGAGTATTGAGATCACACGCCCAACGATTGTGTCCATTACTCATTTTTTAATTTAATAATCAAAAATGCAATTAGCCACATCTGGATTTGCAAATAGCCACATGTAACCAAACCCCTAAAGTCAACATCTTCAGGAGCGAAAACTGGATGGGGAGGTGTCACGGGGAGAGCAGGTGAACTCTTTCATTCCATGTTATGAACTACTTCTCTGGTTTACTTGTTGTACAACAGGAACTGGCAGCAATGTCTGCTACATGGAAGAAATGAAGAACATAGAAACAGTGGAAGGAGATGAAGGCAGGATGTGCATCAACACAGAGTGGGGAGGATTTGGTGATAACGGGTGCATGGACGACATCAGAACAACCTTTGACAAGTTGGTGGACTTAAATTCATTAAATGCTGGAAAACAGAAGTAAGTTAATATTTAATATATCAAATAACACATTTCTGAGTACTTTTGCACAATATAATTCACGCAGTGACTGTGCTCATACATTAATTTCCTGTTTCTCAATCCCAGTTCTCGCCTCTCCTGTAGGCTGAGTCATGCTGGGTTGTGGTTCGATGGGAGGCAGGTGCCCTTTAATACTGCACCAGTTTTCATGTCCTTGGCTGGAGAGTGTATCATCAGGCTATTTTACTGTGTGAGGCATCATGTGAAGCCGAATCCTGTGCATTTTCCAACGGGGATTGCCAGATAGTAATCAGGAGCAGGAACCATGGCTCAGGGCACTGAGGCCACCTGCTGCAACCCAACTCTTGATCAGATTGATATCTGCTAACTCAGCACAGGCCAGGGATTGAAACGGAGAAACTCAAATGTAGATTTCTCATCTACATCCTGCCCCTTGGTGACATCATCCGAAAACATGTCAGATTCCAACGTGTATGCTGATGACATCCAGCTCTACCTCACCAGCACCTCTCTCTCGACCCCTCCACTGTCTCTGATTTGTCACACTGCTTGTCCTACTGGATGAGCAGAAATTTCCTCCAATTAAATACTGGGAAGATCGAAGCCATTGTCTTCGGTCCCCGCCATAAGCTCCGTTTCCCGGCCACCGACTCCATCCCTCTCCTTGGCCACTGTCTGAGGCTGAACCAGACCGTTCGCAACCTTGGCATCCTAACTGACCCTGATGAACTTCCGACCACATATTCACTCCATCACCAAGACCGCCTACTTCCACCTCCGTAACATCGCCCGTCTCCACCCCTGCCTCAACTCATCTGCTGCTGAAACCCTCATCCATGCCTTTGTTACCTCCAGACTTGATTATTTCAATGCTCTCCTGGTCGGTCTCCCATCTTCCACCCTTCATAAACTTGAGCTCATCCAAAACTCTTCTGCCCGTATCCTAACTCACATCAAGTCCCGTTCACCCATCACCCCTGTACTCACTGACCTACATTGGCTCCCGGTTCGGGAACGCCTCGATTTTAAAAATTCTCATCCTTGTTTTCAAATCCCTCCATGGCCTCACCCCTCCCTATCTCTGTAACCTCCTCCAGCCCTACAACCCTCAGAGATCTCTGCGCTCCTCCAATTCTTGCCTCTTGCGCATCCCCGATTTTAATCGCTCCACCACTGGAACATAGGAACAGGAGTAGTCCATTGTGGATGACCTCACACTTGCCGACATTGAAATCCATTTGCCACAGTTTTGCCCATTCACTTAATCTATTAATATCTCTCTGTAATTTTATGCTTCCATCTACACTGCTTACAATGCTGCCTATCTTTGTGTCATCGGCAAACTTGGATATGTGGCTCTCTATCCCATCATCTAAGTCATTAATAAATACAGTGAATAGTTGAGGCCCCAACACAGATCCCTGTGGGACACCACTAGTCACATCCTGCCAATTTAAGTACCTGCCCATTATCCCTACTCTCTGTCTTCTGCTGCTCAGTCAATTTCCTAACCAGGTCAATAATTTGCCCTCAATTCCATGAGCTTCAACTTTAGCCAACAACCTCTTATGAGAGACTTTATCAAATGCCTTCTGGAAGTCCATATAAACAACATCCATAGACATTCCCCTGTCCACTACTTTAGTCACCTCTTCAAAAAATTCAATCAGGTTCATCAGGTATGACCTACCCCTTCACAAATCCATCCTGGCTCTCTCTGATCAGCTGAAATTTTTCAAGGTGTTCAGTCACTCTATCTTTAATTATAGACTCTAGTAATTTCCTGACAACAGATGTTAGGCTAACTGATCAATAATTCCCTGTTTCTCTCTCTCACTTTTCTTAAATAGTGGAGTGATGTGCAATTTTCCAATCTAAAGGAACGGTTCCTGAATCGAGAGAACTTTGGAAGCTTAACTAAATCTGGCTCATTACTCATTATTAAATCTAATATGGCCTGCCCCCTTGTTGGTTCTAAGACATATTGAGCTCGATATTGCCAGGGCTGTGGGTTCGCGGCGGGGGGGGCTGTTGGGCGCGTGGTTAACGCGCCTGGTGAAATCAGCCTGCCCCGCGCGCGTTCACAGCCTAATTGGATCCACTTACCTGTTCTTCCGGGTTCCCCACTGCTGATCTGCGCGTCGGGCGGACTGCGCATGTGCAGTAAGCTCTGTCAGCTGGAGGAGCTCTATTTAAAGGGGCAGTCCCCCACTGACAGATGCTGCAACAAATAGGACATATTACAGCATGAAGTAGCCCAGAGGGAAGACTGCTCCCAGTTTAATGATGCCTCACTCCAGGTATCATTAGATGGGGTGAGGAGGAGGGGGAGGACAGAGATCTTCCCCCCGACGGGCGGGAGGAAGCGGCCTGCCTCTGGCGCCAGGAAGGCCTGGCTCGAGGTGGCAGAGGAGGTCACCTGCACCACCAACATATCGCCCACCTGCATACAGTGCAGGAGGCGCTGCAATGCCCTGAGTAGGTCAGCCAAAGTGAGTACACTTACTCATTTCCCTACACTCCGTCTGCCACATCACCGCCCCCACCCCACATCTCCTTCTGTATTGCCAACACTACTCTGTCACATCACCCCGCACACCCACGCAAACCTCATCCTCATCTTACCTGCACTTACTCACCTCGCCAGTACTCATCCCGTCACTACCACTCAACCCAATCCTCATACAATCTCATGGCTCTCTCTCATACTCACCCTCTCATGCATCTCTTTCACGGTCAGCCTCACTCAACCTGCCACTACCTGTGCTGCAGCCACAGGGCATGCATCACATATGTGCAGTAGCCATGATGTGGAGATGCCGGTGATGGACTGGGGTTGACAATTGTAAACAATTTTACAACACCGCAAGTTATAGTCCAGCAATTTTATTTTAAATTCACAAGCTTTCGGAGGCTTCCTCCTTCCTCAGGTGAACGTTGTTGGAAATGAAATCCTTGAAATGAAATCGCATTTATAAATCACAGAACAATGCTTGGTGATTACAGACAGTTTTTTCAACTGCCCGTTGCCAAGGCAATCAGTGTGCAGACAGACAGGTGTTACCTGCAAGGTCTCCGAATATACAAATCACCAAAAAAAACCCAAAAAAAACAGAGATAGAGAGGTAGAAACATAGAAAAGACAGCAACTGACCCGTTATATTAAAAACAGATAACATTTGTTCGCTGGTGGGGTAACGTGTAGCGTGACATGAACCCAAGATCCCGGTTGAGGCCGTCCTCATGGGTGCGGAACTTGGCTATCAATTTCTGCTCGACGATTTTGCGTTGTCGTGTGTCTCGAAGGCCGCCTTGGAGTACGCTTACCCGAATGTCGGTGGCTGAATGTCCTTGACTGCTGAAGTGTTCCCCGACTGGGAGGGAACCCTCCTGCTTGGTGATTGTTGCGCGGTGTCCGTTCATCCGTTGTCGCAGCGTCTGCATGGTCTCGCCAATGTACCATGCTCTGGGGCATCCTTTCCTGCAACATATGAGGTAGACAACGTTGGCCGAGTCACAGGAGTATGAACCATGCACCTGGTGGGTGGTGTCCTCTCGTGTGATGGTGGTATCTGTGTCGATGATCTGGCATGTCTTGCAGAGGTTACCGTGGCAGGGTTGTGTGGTGTCGTGGACGCTGTTCTCTTGAAAGCTAGGTAATTTGCTGCGAACGATGGTCTGTTTGAGGTTGGGTGGCTGTTTAAAGGTGAGTAGTGGAGGTGTGGGGATGGCCATAGCGAGGTGTTCGTCGTCATTGATGACATGTTGAAGGCTGCGGAGAACATGGCGTAGTTTCTCCGCTCCGGGGAAGTACTGGACGACAAAGGGTACTCTGTTGGTTGCGTCCCGTGTTAGTCTCCTGAGAAGGTCTATGCGATTTTTCGCTGTGGCCGGTCGGAACTGTCGATCGATGAGTCGACTCCACTACTTAAATACTGACGCAAAATAATTATTCAACATGTCCGCCATTTCCCCATTGTCAATGACAATATCCCCACTTTCAGTTTTTGAGGGGCCAACACTGCTCCTGACCACCCTCTTTTTCCTAATATAACTATAAAAATTCTTCGTATTGGTTTTGATATCCCTTGCAAGTTTCTTTTCACACTCTCTTTTTGTAGCTCTTACTGTCTGTTTTGTGACCCTTTGTTGATCTTTGTACCTTTCCCATTCGCCAGAATCTGTGCCATTTTTTGCCTTTTTGTATGCCCTTTCCTTATGTCTTATACTGTCCCTTACCTCTTGAGCTGTCCATGGCTGTTTTTTTTGGCAAGTAGAGTTCTTGCCCCTCAGGGGTATAAACTGATTGTGTATCACGTTAAATGTTTCTTTAAACATTTCCCACTGATCATCAGTTGTTTTACCCATTAACAGATTTGCCCAGTTTACTGTGGACAGTCTCTGTCTCATCCCATTGAAGTCGGCCTTACCCAAGTCTAGAACCTTAGCAGCTGATTCACTTTTTTCCCTTTCAAACACTACATTGAACTCGATCATGTTATGATCGCTATTGAATCATAGAATCATAGAAAATAGGAGCAAGAGTAGGCCATTCAGCCCTTCGGGCCTGCTCCGCCACTCAAAAAGATCATGGCTGATCGTCTAACTCAGTACCCTGTTCCCGCTTTTTCCCCATATCCCTTGATCCCTTTAGATTTAAGAAATGTATCTATCTCCTTCTTAAATATATTTAATGATTTGGCCTCCACTGCCTTCTGTGGTCGAGAATTCCACAGGTTCACCACCCTCTGAGTGAAGAAATTTCTCCTCATCTCGGTTCTAAATGGCATACCCCGTATCCTGAGACTGTGACCCCTGGTTATGGATTCCCCAGCCATCGGGAACATCCTCCCTGCATCTAGTCTGTCTAGTCCTGTTAGAATTTTATATGTTTCGATGAGATCACCACTCATTCTTCTAAACTTGAGTGAATATAGGCCTAGTCAACCCAATCTCTCCTCATACGTCAGTCCTGCCATCCCAGGAATCAGCCTGGTAAACCTTCGTTGCACGCCCTCCATGGCAAGGACATCCTTCCTCAGATAAGGAGACCAAAACTGCACACAATACTCCAGATGTGGTCTCACCAAGGCCCTGTATAACTGCAGTCATGATGTGGAGATGCCGGTGATGGACTGGGGTTGACAATTGTAAACAATTTTACAACACCAAGTTATAGTCCAGCAATTTTATTTTAAATTCACAAGCTTTCGGAGGCTTCCTCCTTCCTCAGGTGAACGTTGTTGGAAATGAAAACTAGAGTCTTGAATCTAAATAACGGAAATTACGAAAGTATGAGGTGTGAGTTGGCTATGATAGATTGGGGAACTTTACTGAAAGGGATGACGGTGGATAGGCAATGGCTAATATTTAAAGAACGTGTGCAGGAATTACAACAATTAATCATTCCTGTTTGACGCAAAAATAAAACAGGAAAGGTGGCTCAACTGTAGTTCATTTAATTTATTCCTTATACTCCGTGCATTTGTATATAGAACTCCTAGCCTGACCTTCAGCTTTGATGCTGGGTTAATCGCTTTACACCTTCTAGTTTTCACTTTATCTGTAATGCCTAAAGTACACTTTCTTTCTGCTGCTCTACACTTTTCCCTTTCACTTGTTCTTGAACAACTATTTGTACTATTTGTATTGTAAATTTCCCCTGGGTCCTCCCCTCTCTTGCTTCTCTCAATTTTATTCTCTTCTGACTCCCCGCTCAGGTTCCCATTCCCCTGCCACTCTAGTTTAAACCCTCCCCAACAGCAGTAGCAAACCCCCCTGTGAGGATATTAGTCCCGGATCTGTTGAGGTGCAACCCGTCTGGCTTGTACAGGTCCCACCTTCCCCAGAATCGGTCCCAATTCCTCAGGAATCTAAATCCCTCCCTCCAGCGCCAACCCTCCAGCCACGCATTCATCTGATCTATTCTCCTATTCCTATACTCACTAGCACGTGGCACTGGGAGTAATCCTGAGATTACTACCCTGGAGGTCCTGCGTTTTAACTTATTCCCTCACTCCTTATATTCTGCTTGCAGGACCTCATCCCTTTTGTTATCTATGTCGTTGGTACCGATATGGACCACGACCTCTGGCCGTTCACCCTCTCCCTTCAGAATGTCCTGCAGCCACTCAGTGACACCCATGACCCTGGCACCAGGGAGGCAACATACCATCCTGGAATCACGTTTGCGGCCGCAGAAACGCCTGTCTGCTCCCCTAACTATAGAATCCCCTATCAGAATTGCTCTCTCGACCTTTCTCCTCCCCCCCGTACAGCTAAGCCATCCGTGGTGCTCCGGTCTTGGCTCTGGCTGCACTCCCCAGAAGACCCCTCTCCTCCACCAGTACCCAGAACTGAATACTGGCTGGAGAGTGAGATGCCCTCAGTGGACTCCTGCATTACCTGCCTGGTCCTCCTTGTCTGTTTGGCGGTCACCTCTGCCTGCACTCTCTTAAGCTGCGGGGTGACCACCTCCTGAAACGTGCTATCCGCGAAACTCTCAGCCTCGCGGATACACTGTAGTGACACCAGCTGCTGCTCAAGGTCCGAAACCCAGAGCTCGAGCTCCTCCAGCTGATGACACTTCCTGCACATGTGGTTGTCCAGGACACGGGAAGTGTCCTGGAGTTCCCACATGGCACAGGCCATGCATTCCATGGTTCTGAGCTGCCTTAATTTATTAGATTAACTTAAACCAAGCAAAAACAAATTAAACCTTAAATACGGTTATTTTTGGTTTTGTTACTCTAGTAAAGTAGTTTAAGTTTTTAATTTTAATGAGCTACCAGTAGTTTTATGCTTCTACCAGCGCCAAAACCCCCACCACCAACATCCTGGGGGTCACCATTGACCAGAAACTTAACTGGACCAGCCACATAAATATTGTGGCTATGAGAGCAGGTCAGAGGCTGGGTATTCTGCGGCGAGTGACTCACCTCCTGACTCCCCAAAGCCTTTCCACCATCTACAAGGCACAAGTCAGGAGTGTGATGGAATACTCTCCACTTGCCTGGATGAGTGCAGCTCCAACAACACTCAAGAAGCCCATCCACCACCCTAAACATTCACTCCCTTCACCACCAGCGCACTGTGGCTGCGGTGTGTACCATCCACAGGATGCACTGCAGCAACTCGCCAAGGCTTCTTCGACAGCACCTCCCAAACCCGCGGCCTCTACCACCAAGAAGGACAAGGGCAGCAGGCACATGGGAAAACCACCACCTGCACGTTCCCCTCCAAGTCACACACCATCCCGACTTGGAAATATATCGCTGTTCCTTCATCGTCGCCGGGTCAAAATCCTGGAACTCCCTTCCTAACAGCACTGTGGGAGATCCTTCACCACACGGACTGCAGCGGTTCAAGAAGGCTGCTCACCACCACCTTCTCAAGGACAATTATGGATGGGCAATAAATGCTGGCCTCGCCAACGATGCCCATATCCCATGAACGAATGAAAAAAAAATGGAGGTTCCTCTGTGGAGCCCAGCCTGTCCAGGTAGGTTGGAGTGATGGGGGGGAAGGTAGCTCAAGGGTAGGCTGCAGAGGTTTGGACGGATGGTGGGGGGGGGGATATTTAAATTTTGAATTTTAGGATTGGCCGGCAGTGGTCCCTTTAGGACACTCTACGTCATGCACCAATGGGCAGAGCAAGCATGGCATACGTCTCCCACTGATGCTCTAAAATTGCACCGGGGTCGTATTGATGCCATAGGATGCCTATTTGCATGGTATTCTGAGGCTCCGGCCTGTTTCCAGAATGCACCTGAGCACCTATTTCAAGGCTCCCAACACGGTGGTGGCCCAAATGTTGGCAGGAACAGGGCAATAAGTTGTTCCCCATTCTCAGCACGCTACCATTCCTGCTCAAAAACAGGGATGAAAATCGTTCCCACTTTCATGTGATTCCACTCTTGTCATGCAGAGTCACTCTACTATGGGGGAGGGGCAAGACTTGCAGCTGGGTGGTCTCTGGCTGGCGGTTGGGGGCATTAGAAGCAGCCTCGGAGCAAGATGTATCATCTATCTTCGTGGTGAAAGACATCAGGGCAGGGAGATGAAAAAAGACGTATTTATATAGTGCCTTACCGTGTCTGTCAGACACATCTCAAAGAGGTTTACAAAGAAGTATGATTTTATGAATTCCCTGTGCCAGGGCAGGGCTACACGTGGCAGGAACACATATCAGGAATTCAAGTGTGGAGATCAGAGTACCCTGGAAAATATTTTGGTCATTAATCGACATGTTGGCCAAAAGCCCGAATTCCTGCTATGCATTCACGTCACATATATCTCTGTAAAGCAGTCTGAATTGGTAAAATTCTGGTTAAATTCGGAAATGTAATAACCATTGTTATGTAGGCAAAAACAAGGGGGAAATTTAAACAAAATATCCCCACAAAAATAAAATTTAGAAGTACTGGATTCTGAAATATGTTTTATTTTAACCAGACAAGGTCCTGCATTAACCTCTCTCTCATTTATCAGATATGAAAAAATGATCAGTGGCATGTATCTGGGTGAGATTGTGCGAAACATACTAATTAACTTCACAAAACACGGGCTTTTGTTCAGAGGCCTCATCTCACACAGACTAAAGACCAATGGCATTTTTGAAACCAAATTTTTGTCCCAGATAGAGAGGTAAGCAAACAGAGCGGTATAAAACTTGTATTATGCTCCTCAATATTTTGACACAATATTCAAATACTTTTTTATTCAATAAGAAAATGTATATAGAGTTATGTATATGACGCCTTTCATGTTCTCAGGACAGTCCAAAGTGCTTCACGGTCACTGAATGACGCTTGGAGTGTGGCCACTGTTGTAAAGCAGGCAATAACTTTTTTTTAATCATTTGAACACAGTGACCGCCTGGCTCTGCTCCAGGTCCGTGCAATCCTTCAGCAGCTCGGCCTGGACAGCACTTGTGACGACAGTATCATTGTTAAGGAGGTGTGCGGTGTTGTTTCCAAGAGAGCGGCCCAGCTCTGTGGTGCAGGAATAGCTGCAGTCGCCGACAAAATAAGGGAGAACCGGAGTTTGGATCACCTGGAGGTCACTGTCGGTGTCGATGGAACTCTCTACAAGCTCCACCCACAGTAAGTATTTTGACCAGTTCCAATGAAGAGTCCCGAATGACGAGTGACTGTATAAGGTTGACATTGTGTAATGTTGAGAGAATGTTTGGTGCAACATTGTGTTTTGTTAAGCAACTGTGCAATGCCACATCAAAGGACCTCGAACAGAAAAAGTCTTAATTAAGAACGAAAGGAAATATGGAGCTACAAATGCCCCATCAAGATGCCCCTTCCACACATAACTTGTGCAAATTTAATCTCCCAAGTAACTAAATCGATTTTCAAATGAATATCAAAATGATCTCTGAAAACCCATTTTCAGAATGGAAATATCTGCACATACCAGTGTATGAACAGGTTCATATAAAGTTCCTTTGTCCATTATTCTTACAGAGACATTAACCTGTTATTATTCACATGGAATAATGTCAAGGCCATTGTTACCTCTATAAAGAGTTCCAGTAGATGTGTGGGGGACTACCAATTGGTCCACAAATTGTGCTGACTGCCCCTGGCCATAGTTGCTGCTTTCGGCCAACGTTTCCAGCCCTGGTTCGCGCCATTCACGTGGCGATGGGAAAGTTGGCTGATTTTGAGGTCGCTCAACTCCGTGCACACTTTGCCCCAATTTATCTCATGTTAGAACGTGTGCAGGAGAGGTGAAAATTGGTGCATTGCCCAGGTAGTTGAGTGCCCTGGATAACAGCTGATTTCTCCACTGCCATGTGAACAGTGCTGGCCATCATTTTATAATTGTGTGAATAATAAAAAAAGCTGAAGAGGTAAATAAAGCAGACGGGCCTGAGTGAAGAAACATGCCCCATTGGAGGAGCCAGACTGCAGCCAGCTTGGCTGAAATCCTTAGTGGGCAGAAGCAGAAGAAACAGAATAAAATGTTAAAATCCTGTCAGGAATTGTGACAAACCTTTTATCACTTTATTAAATATTTTGGATTAGCATGCAGACAGGTGAATTAATTAGTCATATCTTGCTAACTGTAGAAAATATTTTTCAAAATTATTTAACAGTTGTTATTTATCAGTAGTTATTTTAGACAATGTGAACTCTAACTAGGGCTGAAAACACTGGTCAGTATGACTATCATAGTTTCATAGTATTAGCAGAAGAGGAGGCCATTCAGCCCATCACGTCTATGCCGGCTCTTTGAAAGAGCTATCCAATTCGTCCCATAGCCCTGTAAATCTTTTCCCTTCAACTATTTATCCAATTCCCTTTTGAAAGTTATTATTGAATCTTCTTCCACCGCCCTTTCAGGCAGTGCATTCCAGATCATAACAACTCGCTGCGTAAAAAAATGTTTCCTCATGTTGCCTCTGGTTCTTTTGCCGATCACCTTAAATCTGTGTCCTCTGGTTACTGACCCTTCTGCCACTGGAAACAGTTTCTCCTTATTTACTCTATCAAAACCGTTCATGATTTTGAACACCTCAATCAAATCTCCCCTTAACCTTCTCTGTTCTAAGAAGAACAACCCCAGCTTCTCCAGTCTCTCCACATAACTGAAGTCCCTCATCCCTGGTACCATTCTAGTAAATCTCTTCTTCACCCTCTCTAAGGCCTTGACATCCTTCCTAAAGTGTAGTAACCAGGATTGAACACAATACTCCAGCTGAGGTCTAACCAGTGTTTTACAAAGGTTTAGCATAACTTCCTTGCTTTTGTACTCTCTGCCTCTATTAATAAAGCCCAGGATCCCATATACTTTTTTAACAGTCTTCTCAACTTATCCTGCCAGCTTCAAAGATTTGTGTGCAAGGTTTCTTTGTTCCTTCACCTCCTTTAAAATTGTACCATTTAGTTTATATTGCCTCTCCTCATTCTTCCTACTAAAATGTATCACTTCACACTTCGCTGCATTAAATTTCATTCGTGGATAGCACGTTCAGTGAGGTGGTCACACCGCAGGTAAAGACTACGCAGGCAGAAAGGAAATGGGTGACCGCCAGGCAGAGTAAAAGGACTAGGCAGGTAGAGCAGGAGTCCCCTGGGGCCATCTCCCTCTCAAACAGATATTCTGCTTCAGATACTGTTGGGGGAGATGGCTTATCAGGGGAAAGCAGCAAGAGCCAGGTTCGGGGCACCACGGGTGGCTCTGCTGCACAGGAGGGGAGGAAGAAGAGTGGCAGGGCTATAGTGATAGGGGATTCAATTGTAAGGGGAACAGATAGGCGTTTCTGCGGCCGCAAACATGACTCCAGGATGGTATGTTGCCTCCCTGGTTCTAGGGTCAAGGATGTCACGGAGTGACTGCAGGGCATTCTGGAGGGGGAGGGTGAACAGCCAGTAGTCGTGGTCCATATTGGTACCAATGACATAGGTAAAAAAAGGGATGGGGTCCTGCAAGGTGAATTTAAGGAGTTAGGAGATAAATTAAAAAGAAGGACTTCAAAGGTAGTGATCTCAGGATTACTACCAGTGCCACGTGCTAGTGAGCATTGGAACAGGAGAATAGACAGGATGACTGCGTGGCTGCAGGGATGGTGTAAGAGGGAGGGATTTAGATTCCTGGGACATTGGGACCGGTTCTGGGGAAGGTGGGACCTGTACAAGCGGGACGGGTTACACCCGAGCAGGACCGGGACCAATGTCCTCGCGGGGGTGTTTGCTAGTGCTGTTGGGGAAGGTTTAAACTAGAGTGGCAGGGGGATGGGAACCTGAGCGGGGAGTCAGAAGGGAATAAAGTTGAGAGCAGCAAGAGAGGGGAAGACCCAGGGGAAATCTACAATACAAATAGTACAAACAGTTGTTCAAGAACAAGTGAAAGGGAAAAGCATAGAGCAGCGGAAAGAAAGTGTACTTTAGGCACGACAGATAAAATAAAAACTAGAAGGCGTAAGGCGATTAACCCAGCATCAAAGCTGTGGCAGGGGGTTGGGAACCTGAGCAGGGAGACAGAGCAAAGCATGTCAGGAAGGGACAGAAGGTATGGAGGAAAAGGTAAAGTGTTAAAAAAGGAAAAAGCAGGAACTAAGTGTCACAAAACATATTTGAAAGTTCTTTGTCTGAATTCACGTAGCATTCGTAACAAAATGGACGAGTTAACGGCACAAATAACTACGTATGGGTATGATCTTGTGGCCATTACAGAAACATGGCTGCAGGGTGACAACGACTGGGAATTAAATATGCCAGGGTATTTAACAATCAGGAAGGACAGGCAGGAAGGAAGGGGAGGTGGGGTGGCTATGTTAATAAAGGAAGGAATCACTGTAATACAGAGAATTGATATTGGGACAAAGGATCAGGATAATGAAACAGTTTGGATAGAGATAAGGAATAATAAGGGGAAAAAAACACTAGTGGGCGTAGTATATAGGCCTCCGAATAGTTGCAACTCTGCTGGAAGAAGTATTAATCAGGAAATAGTCGGGGCATGTAATAAGGGAACAGCTATAATTATGGGGGATTTTAACTATCATATTAACTGGACAAATTAAATTGGGCAGGACAGCCTTGAGGAAGAGTTTATTGAGTGTATTAGGGATGGATTTCTTGAGCAGTATGTAACTGATCCGACAAGGGGGCAAGCAACCTTGGACCTGGTCCTGTGTAATGAGCCAGGATTAATTAATAATGTCCTAGTTAAGGAACCCCTTGGAATGAGTGACCATAACATGGTTACATTCCATATCCAATTAGAGGGTGAGAAGGTTGGTTCTCAAACAAGCGTACTGAGCTTGAATAAAGGAGACTATGATGGTATGAGAGCGGAATTGATTAAAGTGGACTGGGATAATATATTAAAGGGTAAGACGGTACATGAACAGTGGTGTTCATTTAAGGAGTTATTTTACAACTTTCAAAAAATGTATATTCCACTGAGGAAAAAAGGGTGTAAAAGAAATGACAGCGATCCGTGGCTAAGTAAAGAAATTAAGGATAGTATCCAACTAAAAACAAGGACATATAAGGTAGCCAAACTTAGTGGGAGGATAGAAGATTGGGAAGTCTTCAAAAGACAGCAAAAAGTAACCAAAGGATTGATTAAGAAAGGGAAGATAGATTATGAAAATAAATTAGCAAAAAATATAAAAACAGATAGCCAGAGTTTCTATAGTTATATAAAAAGAAAAAGGGTGGCTAAGGCAAACGTAGGTCCCTTAGAGGATGAGACCAGGAAATTAATGGTGGGAAACATGGAGATGGCAAAAATGCTGAACAAATATTTTGTTTCAGTCTTTACGGTAGAGGACACTAAGAATATCCCAACACTGGACAAACAGGGGGCTCTGGGGGGGGGAGGAGCTAAATACGATTATAATCACTAAGGAATTCGTACTCAGTAAATTAATGGGACTCAAGGCGGATAAATCCCCTGGACCTGATGGCTTACATCCTAGGATCTTGAGGGAAGTGGCAGTAGGGATTGTCGATGCTTTGGTAATAATTTTCCAAAATTCTCTGGACTCGGCAAAGGTCCCGGCAGATTGGAAAACTGCTAATGTAACACCCTTATTTAAAAAGGGTAGTAGGCAGAAGGCTGGAAATTATAGACCAGTTAGCCTAACACCTGTGGTGGGTAAAATTTTGGAGTCTATTATTAAGGAGACAATAGCGGAACATTTGGATAAACATAATTTAATAGGACAAAGTCAGCATGGCTTTACGAAGGGGAAGTCATGTCTGACAAATTTGCTTGAGTTCTTTGAGGACATAACGTACAGGGTGGATAAAGGGGAACCAGTGGACGTAGTGTATTTAGACTTCCAGAAGGCATTCGACAAGGTGCCACATAAAAGATTATTGCTCAAGATAAAGAATCACTGGATTGGGGGTAATATTCTGGCATGGGTGGAGGATTGGTTATCTAACAGGGAGCAGAGAGTTGGGATAAATGGTTCATTCTCGGACTGGCAACCAGTAGCCAATGGTGTTCCGCTGGGGTCGGTGCTGGGTCCCCAACTCTTTACAATCTATATTAACGAATTGGAGGAGGGGACCGAGTGTAACATATCAAAGTTTGCAGATGATACAAAGATGGGAGGGAAAGCAGAGAGTGAGGAGGACATAAAAAACCTACAGGGGGATATAGACAGGCTGGGTGAGTGGGCGGAGATTTGGCAGATGCAATACAATGTTGGAAAATGTGAGGTCATGCACTTTGGCAGGAAAAATCAGAGAGCAAGTTATTATCTTAATGGCGAGAGACTGGAAAGTACTGCAGTACAAAGGGATCTGGGGGTCCTCGTGCAAGAAAATCATAAAGTTAGTATGCAGGTGCAGCAGGTGATCAAGAAGGCCAACGGAATGTTGGCTTTTATTGCTCGGGGGATAGAATATAAAAACAGGGAGGTATTGCTGCAGTTATATAAGGTATTGGTGAAACCGCACCTGGAATACTACATACAGTTTTGGTGTCCATACTTAAGAAAAGACATACTTGCTCTCGAGGCAGTACAAAGAAGGTTCACTCGGTTAATCCCGGGGATGAGGGGGTGGACATATGAGGAGAGGTTGAGTAGATTGGGACTCTACTCATTGGAGTTCAGAAGAATGAGAGGCGATCTTATTAAAACATATAAGATTGTGAAGGAGCTTGATCGGGTGGATGCGGTAAGGATGTTCCCAAAGATGGGTGAAACTAGAACTAGGGGGTATAATCTTAGAATAAGGGGCTGCTCTTTCAAAACTGAGATGAGGAGAAACTTCTTCACTCAGAGGGTAGTAGGTCTGTGGAATTTGCTGCCCCAGGAAGCTGTGGAAGCTACATCATTAAATAAATTTAAAACAGAAATAGACAGATTCCTAGAAGTAAAGGGAATTAGGGGTTACGGGGAGCGGGCAGGAAATTGGACATGAATTTAGATTTGAGGTTAGGATCAGAACAGCCATGATCTTATTGAATGGCGGAGCAGGCTCGAGGGGCCGATTGGCCTACTCCTGCTCCTATTTCTTATGTTCTTATGTTCTTATGTTCATCTGCCACATGTCTGCCCATTTCACCAGTCTGTCCATGTCCTCCTGAAGTCTGTTAGACCATAAGACCATAAGAGATAGGAGCAGGAGTAGGCCATTCGGCCCCTCGAGCCTGGTCCGCCATTTAATGAGATCATGGCTGATCTGACTTTTACCTCAACTCCACTTTCCCGCCCTTTCCCCATATCCTTTGACTCGCTTGCTGATCAAAAATTTGTCTAACTCAGCCTTGAATGTATTCAAAGACTCAGCCTCCACAGCTTTTTGGGGTAAAGAATTCCAAAGATTCACGACCCTCTGGGAGAAGAAATTTCTCCTCATTTCCATCTTAAATGGGCGACCCCTTATTCTGAGACTATGCCCCCTAGTTTTAGATTCCCCCATGAGGGGCAACATCCTCTCAGCATCTATCCTATCGAGTCCCCTCGGAATTTGTATGTTTCAATAAGATCTCCTCTCATTCTTCTAAACTCCAATGAGTATAGACCCAACCTGTTCAATCTTTCCTCATAAGACAACCCTTCCATACCCGGAATCAACCTAGTGAACCTTCTCTGAACTGCCTCCAATGCAAGTATGTCCTTCCTTAAATAAGGGCACCAGAACTGTACGCAGTACTCCAGGTGTGGTCTCACCAGCACCCTGTACAGTTGCAGCATGACTTCCCTGTTTTTATACTCCATTCCCCTAGAAATAAAGGCTAATATTCCGTTTGCCTTCAGGATTACCTGCTGCTCCTGTATGTCGACTTTTTGTGTTTCATGTACAAGGACGCCCAGATCCCTCTGTACCGCAGCATTTTGTAGTATTTCTCCATTCAAATAATATTTTGCCTTTTTATTTTTCCTCCCAAAGTGGATGACTTCACATTTTCCCGCATTATATTCCATCTGCCAAATTTTTGCCCGTTTGCTTAATCTGTCAATATCCCTTTGCAGACATTTTGTGTCCTCATCACAACTTGCTTTTCCACCTATCTTTGTATCATCAGGAAATTTGGCCATAAGACACTCTGAGCGCTAAATTGGGCCATATAGCGCCCGTTGTTTCGGCGCGGCACGGCCTCTCTGACATCCAAGATGGCGTCTTGGATGCACATGCACATTTCCTCCGTGAAGTGCACCAGACGCCACCTTGGTATAGGATTAGCGCAGGCACAGATAACGACCGCTGGAATCATGTAAAGTAGGGAGAAAATGGCTTCAATCAGAGTTCAATGCTGATTTAAAGTAATAGACCCCATTTTGGGACTTAACACTCAACTCAACGCCGAACATCTGAACGTGTCTTAGAGTGGCTGGAGGACCCCCCACCAGCACCATTTAAAGGGATCATGCAGGATTTACAGATTAGTGGCTGGATTATTGCTTCTGGCTGCCGAGACATTTGTAACTGTTTTTGGAGGTCTCCTGGATTTGAATACGAGGACACGGGGACATAGCCTAACATTTAGAGCCAGGACGTGCAGCAGTGAAGTTAGGAAATGCTTCTACACACAAAGGGTGGGAGACGTTTGGAACATTCTTCTGCAGATGGCAGTTGATTCTAGCTCACTTGTGAAAGTTAAATCTGAGATTGATAGATTTCTGTGAACCAAGGGTATTAAGGGATATGGGGCTAAGACGGGTATATGGAGTTAGGTCACAGGTCCACCATGATCTCATTGAATGGTGGAACAGGCTTGAGGGGCTAAATGCCACCGCCACTTGCTGCCTCTTGATATACACTACCTTCTTCTGTAAGGAAGCAGGATGTGTGTCTGGGTGATGTGCCTGTCATGGTTGAATAGCTGCCAGTGTTTGTGTCCTGTGAGTTGTGGGTGGACGGCTTGCAACAGTGGCATTGTGTAAGGGTGAGAGGAAACATCTGGTTGGAAGAGTTGAGTACTGATGGAAAGAGTTTGTTGGTAAGTGGGGGATGGGGGTGTAGTGCGTGGTGCAGTTGGTAGGAGATGCCACTTGACAGTTGACCTCACTCACCTTGACCACTCGTGTCAAATCATTGAACTTCTTCCTGCACTGCATCCATGTTCATGATGCTGTGAGCCTGGCATTGACTTTGTTCCCCGCTGCCTCCCACTGCCTTTTGGGTATATGTCTGGAGGGCCTCTTGCCCTCCTCCACCCCCCACTCCCCAACTGTGGATACAGGATGTCACTCTTTCTGTCCAGCTCTTGCATCAAGGCCACTGGTGCATCAGCAGAGAACTTTGGTGCATGCACTCTAGCAGGCCTGGTACAAACTCAGATCGGCAGATTGGTGAGGTCTGGCATGCAGATTGGAGGATGTGGGAGTTAGTGGTGCGCAACTTTTATTCATTGTTTTAACATAACTCATCAGTGTGTAAGCATAGGGACAGGATCTGCATCTGTGCTTTACATGTGCGATGTCTGATCTCTGTTCAGACTCCGAGCAGGCAGCAGACTGTTATTTTCAGCAAATAACAGGTACCAGCTACCTTTAAGAGATTTGTAACAGACAGCCTGCCTTTAAGAGATTGGAGCTCCCCCTGCTGGTGGAAATTGTGAATTGCATTGAATCCTTGTTCAACGCTGATTTCCAATGCAGAATACAAGTAAGTCCTCAGACGTGACGGAAGTCTCGTCCTGCCTACGCAGGGGCCATTGGGCGCGGGGTAATAGCGGATCGTGCTACCCCCGCCCAAAAACAGGCCCTATCCAATAGATTGGTCAAACCAAATTAGCAATAATACTGTGGGGGAGGAATTCCTGGAATGTGCACATGATGGTTTTCTGGACCAATACGTTGAGCAACCAACTAGAGAACAGGCAATCCTAGACTGGGTATTGTGCAATGAGAAAGGATTAATTAACAATCTTGTTGTGCAGGGTCCCTTAGAGAAGAGCAACCATAACATGATAGAATTCCTCATTAAGATGAGAGTGAAGTAGTTGAATCCGAAACTAGGGTCCTGAATCTAAATAAAGGAAATTATGGAAGTATGAGGTGCGAGTTGGCTATGATAGATTGGGGAACTTTACTGAAAGGGATGACGGTGGATCGACAATGGCTAATATTTAAAGAACGTGTGCAGGAATTACAACAATTATTCATTCCTGTCTGGCGCAAAAATAAAACAGGAAAGGTGGCTCAACCGTGGCTTACAAAAGAAATTAGGGACAGTATTAGATCCAAAGAGGAGACATATAAAATTGCCAGAAAAAGCGGCAAGCCTGAGGATTGGGAGCAGTTTAGAATTCAGCAGAGGACAAAGAGATTGATTAAGAGGGGAAAAATAGAGTATGAGAGTAAACTAGCAGGGAACTTAAAAACTGAGTGTAAAAGCTTCTATAAATATGTCAAGAGAAAAAGATTAGTGAAGACAAATATAGGTCCCTTACAGTCAGAAATGGGGGAAATTATAATGGGGAACAAAGAAATGGCAGAACAATTAAACACATACTTTGGCTCTGCCTTCACAAAGGAGAACACAAATAACCTCCCAGAAATGTTAGGGAACCAAGGGTCTAGTGAGAGGGAGGGACTGAAAGAAACCAGTATTAGTAAAAAAATAGTGCTAGGGAAATTAATGGGGCGAAAGGCTGACAAATCCCCAGGGCCTGATAATCTACATCCCAGAGTACTAAAGGAAGTGGCCCTGGAAATAGTGGATGCATTGGTGATCATCTTCCAAAATTCTATAGACTCTGGAACAGTTCCTACAGATTGGAGGGTGGCAAATGTAACCCCACTATTTAAAAAAGGAGGGAGAAAAAACAGGGAATTACAGACCAGTTAGCCTAACATCGGCAGTGGGGAAAATGCTAGAGTATTATAAAAGACGTGATAACAGAACACCTGGAAGGCATTAACGGGATTGGACAAAGTCAGCATGGGTTTATGAAAGGGAAATCATGCTTAACAAATTTACTGGAGTTTTTTGAGGATGTAACGAGTAGAATAGATAGGGGAGAACCAGTGGATGTGGTGTACTTGGATTTTCAGAAGGCTTTTGATAAGGTCCCACACAAGAGGTTAGTGTGCAAAATTAAAGCACATGGGATTGGGGGGAATATACTGGCATGGATTGAGAATTGGTTGACAGACAGGAAACAGAGAATAGGAATAAACGGGTCTTTTTCCGGGTGGCAGGCAGTGACTAGTGGGGTACCGCAGGGATCAGTGCTTGGGCCCCAGCTATTCACAATATAGATCAATGATTTGGATGAGGGAACTAAATGTAACATTTCCAAATTTGCAGACGACACAAAGCTGGGGTGGAATGTGAGCTGTGAGCAGGATGCAAAGAGGCTCCAGTGTGATTTAGACAAGTTGCGTGAGTGGGCAAGAACATGGCAGATGCAGTATAACGTGGATAAATGTGAGGTTATCCACTTTGGTTGTAAAAATAGAAAGGCAGATTATTATCTGAATGGTGAACAGATTGGGAAAAGGGGAGGTGCAACGAGACCTGGGTGTCCTTATACACCAGTCGCTGAAAGCGAGCATTCAGGTGCAGCAAGCAGTTAGGAAGGTGAATGATATGTTGGCCTTCATTGCAAGAGGATTTGTGTACAGGAACAGGGATGTCTTACTGCAGTTGTACAGGGCCTTGTTGTGACCACATCTAGAGTATCGTGTGCAGTTTTGGTCTCCTTATCTGAGGAAGGATGTTCTTGCAATGGAGGGAGTGCAACAAGGGTTTACCAGACTGAGTCCTGGGATGGCAGGACTGACGTATGAGGAGAGATTGGGTCGACTAGGCCTATATTCACTAGAGTTTAGAAGAATGAGAGGTGATCTCATCAAAACATATAAAATTCTAACAGACTAGACAAAATAGATGCAGGGAGGATGTTCCTGATGGCTGGGGAGTCCAGAACCAGGGGTCACAGTCTCAGGATACGGGGTATGCCATTTAGAACTGAGATGAGGAGAAATTTCTTCACTCAGAGGGTGGTGAACCTGTGGAATTCTCGACCACAGAAGGCAGTGGAGGCCAAGTCATTCGATGTATTCAAGGAGATAGATATATTTCTTAATGCTAAAGGGATCAAGGGATATGGGGAAAAAGCGGGAACAGGGTACTGAGTTAGACGATCAGCCATGATCATTTTGAATGGCGGAGCAGGCCCGAAGGGCCGAATGGCCTACTCTTGCTCCTATTTTCTATGTTTCTATGTGTATTACCCCCAACACCATGAGCTCTTCTCCTGTGCAATAATCTTTTATGTGGCACCTTATCGAATGCCTTTTGGAAATCCAAATATACTGCATCCATTGGTTCCCCTTTATCCACCCTGCCCGTTACTTCTTCAAAGAACTCTAGTAAATTTGTCAGACATGATTTCCCCATTATAAAACCATGTTGACTCTCCTTGATTGTATTATGAGTCTCCAAATGCCCTGCTACTACTTCCTTAATAATGGATTCTAGCATTTTCCCAATGACAGATGTTAGGCTAACTAGTCTATAGTTACCTGCTTTCTGTCTCACTCCCTCCTTGAATAGGGGTGTTACGTTTGCGGTTTTCCAATCCGCTGGGACCTTTCCAGAATCTAGTGAATTCTGGGAGATTACAACCAATGCATCCACTATCGCTGTAGCCACTTCCTTTAAGACCCTCTGATGCAAACCATCAGGCCCAGGGGACTTGTCAGCCTTTAGACCCATTAGTTTACCTAGTTCTTTTTCTCTAGTGATTGTGATTGTTTTTAGTTCCTCCCTCCCCTTTGCCCCTTGATTTTCTACTATTATTGGTATGTTATTAATGTCTTCTACTGTGAAGACAGATACAAAATATCTGTTCAATTCCTCTGCCATTTCCTTGTTTTCCATTATTATTTCCCCAGTCTTATCCTCTAAGGGACCAATGTTTACTTTAGCTACCCTCTTCCTTTTTATATACTTGTAGAAGCTTTTACTGTGAGTTTTTATATTTCTTGCTAGTTTACTCTCATAATTTATTTTTTCCCTCTTTATTATTCTTTTGATGTGGAGATGCCGGTGATGGACTGGGGTTGACAATTGTAAACAATTTTACAACACCAAGTTATAGTCCAGCAATTTTATTTTAAATTCACAAGCTTTCGGAGACTTCCTCCTTCCTCAGGTAAATGCTCAGGATCTCCTTGAAGCCTACGCATTTATACATATAGAACAATACATGATGTTTACAGACTGCCCCTGCAACTGCCTGTTGCCAAGGCAATCACTGTGTTCAGACAGAGAGGTGTCACCTGCAGAACCCCCGAATACACATTCAACAAAAAAACAAACAGGGAAAAAAAACAGAGAAGAAAAACAGAGAGAGGCAGAAACATCCGGAAGGCAGAGAGAGCCAGCAAATGACCCATTATATTAAAAACAGATAACATTTGTTCGCTGGTGGGGTAACGTGTAGCGTGACATGAACCCAAGATCCCGGTTGAGGCCGTCCTCATGGGTGCGGAACTTGGCTATCAATTTCTGCTCGACGATTTTGCGTTGTCGTGTGTCTCGAAGGCCGCCTTGGAGTACGCTTACCCGAAGGTCGGTGGATGAATGTCCATGACTGCTGAAGTGTTCCCCGACTGGGAGGGAACCCTCCTGTTTGGCGATTGTTGCGCGGTGTCCGTTCATCCGTTGTCGCAGCGTCTGCATGGTCTCGCCAATGTACCATGCTCTGGGGCATCCTTTCCTGCAACGTATGAGGTAGACAACGTTGGCCGAGTCACAGGAGTATGAACCATGCACCTGGTGGGTGGTGTCCTCTCGTGTGATGGTGGTATCTGTGTCGATGATCTGGCATGTCTTGCAGAGGTTACCGTGGCAGGGTTGTGTGGCGTCGTGGACGCTGTTCTCTTGAAAGCTAGGTAATTTGCTGCGAACGATGGTCTGTTTGAGGTTGGGTGGCTGTTTAAAGGCGAGTAGTGGAGGTGTGGGGATGGCCATAGCGAGGTGTTTGTCCTCATTGATGACATGTTGAAGGCTGCGGAGAACATGGCGTAGTTTCTCCGCTCCGGGGAAGTACTGGACGACAAAGGGTACTCTGTTGGTTGCGTCCCGTGTTAGTCTCCTGAGGAGGTCTATGCGATTTTTTGCTGTGGCCCGTCGGAACTGTCGATCGATGAGTCGAGCGTCATATCCCGTTCTTACTAGGGCGTCTTTCAGCGTCTGTAGGTGTCCATCGCGTTCCTCCTCGTCTGAGCAGACCCTGTGTATTCGCAGGGCCTGTCCATAGGGGATGGCCTCTTTGACGTGGTTAGGGTGGAAGCTGGAAAAGTGGAGCATCGTGAGGTTGTCCGTGGGCTTGCGGTAGAGTGAGGTGCTGAGGTGCCCGTCTTTGATGGAGATTCGTGTGTCCAAGAAAGAAACTGATTCTGAGGAGTAGTCCATGGTGAGCTTGATGGTGGGATGGAACTTGTTGATGTTATCGTGTAGTCTCTTTAGTGATTCCTTGCCGTGGGTCCATAGAAAGAAAATGTCGTCGATGTATCTGGTGTATAGTGTTGGTTGGAGGTCTTGTGCAGTGAAGAAGTCCTGCTCGAACTTGTGCATGAAAATGTTGGCGTATTGGGGTGCGAATTTGGTCCCCATGGCTGTTCCGTGTGTTTGGGTAAAGAACTGGTTATCGAAGGTGAAGACATTGTGATCCAGGATGAAGCGGATGAGTTGTAGGATGGCTTCCGGAGATTGGCTGTTGTTGGTGTTGAGTATTGATGCTGTCGCAGCGATGCCGTCATCGTGGGGGATACTGGTGTATAGTGCCGAGACGTCCATCGTGGTGAGAAGTGTTCCTGGTTCAACTGGTCCGTGGGCAACGGAACCCTGTGTGAGAACCTCTCTGGATACATCGAGGGCATCCTGAAACCCATCGTACAGGGAACCCCCAGCTTCTGTCGCGACACTACAGACTTCCTACAAAAACTCAGTACCCACGGACCAGTTGAACCAGGAACACTTCTCACCACGATGGACGTCTCGGCACTATACACCAGTATCCCCCACGATGACGGCATCGCTGCGACAGCATCAATACTCAACACCAACAACAGCCAATCTCCGGAAGCCATCCTACAACTCATCCTGGATCACAATGTCTTCACCTTCGATAACCAGTTCTTTACCCAAACACACGGAACAGCCATGGGGACCAAATTCGCACCCCAATACGCCAACATTTTCATGCACAAGTTCGAGCAGGACTTCTTCACTGCACAAGACCTCCAACCAACACTATACACCAGATACATCGACGACATTTTCTTTCTATGGACCCACGGCAAGGAATCACTAAAGAGACTACACGATAACATCAACAAGTTCCATCCCACCATCAAGCTCACCATGGACTACTCCTCAGAATCAGTTTCTTTCTTGGACACACGAATCTCCATCAAAGACGGGCACCTCAGCACCTCACTCTACCGCAAGCCCACGGACAACCTCACGATGCTCCACTTTTCCAGCTTCCACCCTAACCACGTCAAAGAGGCCATCCCCTATGGACAGGCCCTGCGAATACACAGGGTCTGCTCAGACGAGGAGGAACGCGATGGACACCTACAGACGCTGAAAGACGCCCTCATAAGAACGGGATATGACGCTCGACTCATCGATCGACAGTTCCGACGGGCCACAGCAAAAAATCGCATAGACCTCCTCAGGAGACTAACACGGGACGCAACCAACAGAGTACCCTTTGTCGTCCAGTACTTCCCCGGAGCGGAGAAACTACGCCATGTTCTCCGCAGCCTTCAACATGTCATCAATGAGGACAAACACCTCGCTATGGCCATCCCCACACCTCCACTACTCGCCTTTAAACAGCCACCCAACCTCAAACAGACCATCGTTCGCAGCAAATTACCTAGCTTTCAAGAGAACAGCGTCCACGACGCCACACAACCCTGCCACGGTAACCTCTGCAAGACATGCCAGATCATCGACACAGATACCACCATCACACGAGAGGACACCACCCACCAGGTGCATGGTTCATACTCCTGTGACTCGGCCAACGTTGTCTACCTCATACGTTGCAGGAAAGGATGCCCCAGAGCATGGTACATTGGCGAGACCATGCAGACGCTGCGACAACGGATGAACGGACACCGCGCAACAATTGCCAAACAGGAGGGTTCCCTCCCAGTCGGGGAACACTTCAGCAGTCATGGACATTCATCCACCGACCTTCGGGTAAGCGTACTCCAAGGCGGCCTTCGAGACACACGACAACGCAAAATCGTCGAGCAGAAATTGATAGCCAAGTTCCGCACCCATGAGGACGGCCTCAACCGGGATCTTGGGTTCATGTCACGCTACACGTTACCCCACCAGCGAACAAATGTTATCTGTTTTTAATATAATGGGTCATTTGCTGGCTCTCTCTGCCTTCCGGATGTTTCTGCCTCTCTCTGTTTTTCTTCTCTGTTTTTTTTCCCTGTTTGTTTTTTTGTTGAATGTGTATTCGGGGGTTCTGCAGGTGACACCTCTCTGTCTGAACACGGTGATTGCCTTGGCAACGGGCAGTTGCAGGGGCAGTCTGTAAACACCATGTATTGTTCTATATGTATAAATGCGTAGGCTTCAAGGAGATCCTGAGCATTTACCTGAGGAAGGAGGAAGTCTCCGAAAGCTTGTGAATTTAAAATAAAATTGCTGGACTATCACTTGGTGTTGTAAAATTGTTTACAATTATTATTCTTTTAGTCATCCTTTGCTGGTTTTTAAAGTTTTCCCAATCTTCGGGCTTACCAGTAATCTTTGCCATGTTGTATGCTTTTTCTTTTAACGTGCTACAATCCTTGACTTCCTTAGTTAGCCATGGTTGGTTCACCCTTTTTGTGGAGTCTTTCCTCCTCACAGGGATGTATTTTTGTTACGAGTCACAAAATATTGTTTGCCACTGCTTATCCACCATCATACCATCTAATCTGTTTACCCAGTCCACTTTAGCCAATTCCGCCCTCATTCCTTTATAATTGCCCTTATTTAAGTTTAATACAGTAGTTTCAGACCCAAGATTCTCGCTCTCAAACTGGGTGTGAAATTCTATCATGTTATGATCACTGCTTCCCAAGGGATCCTTTACCTTGAGATCTGTTACTATCCTCCATATTGTTTACTACATTTCCGAGTTTCGTGTCATCTGCAAACTTTGAAATTATACCCTCTATACCCAAGTCCAGGTCATTAATATACATCAAAAAGAGCAATGGTCCTAATACTGACCCCTGGTGAACTGTATGAACATGAACCAGGGATGGAAACACCTGCCACAATGATTATACATAGAATATACAGCACAGAAACAGGCCATTCGGCCCAACTGGTTTATGCTCTACACAAGCCTCCTCTCATCCTTCTTCATCAAACCCTATCACCATATCCTTCTATTCCTTTCTCCCTCATGTATTTATCTAGCTTCCCCTTAAATGCATCGAAGCTATTCGCCTCAACTATTCCTTGTGATAGTGAGTTCCACATTCTAACCATTCTCTGGGTAAAGAAGTTTCTCCTTAATTCCCTATTGGGTTTATTACTGACTATTTTATATTTATGGCCCCTAGTTTTGATCTCACCTATCAAACCCTTTCATAATCTTATCGCCCTCTATCAGGTCACCCCTCAGCCTTTTCTAGAGAAAAGAGCCCCAGCCTGTTCAATCTTACCTGTTTGGCATAACCTCTTAGTTCTGGTACCTTTGTGAATCTTTTTTGCACCTTCCGCATCGCCTTTATGTAATTTTTATAATATGGAGACCAGAGCTGTGCACAGTCCTCTAAAAGTGGTCTAATTAAGGTTCTATTGGTGAGTTTTCAGGGGATGAGAATGGAACTAGGGAAAATTAACTGGAAAAATTTACTGACAAACAAAGAAATAGAACTGTAGGTTACTCCTACTTTCAGGATTCAATTTAGTCCAACTCAAGAGACTTGTCTGTGACAACAACAAACCACTATGGGTACAGGCATGTTGATTATAGGCATAACAGATTTATTAAGTGGTTTTACACTCAGTACAAAGAAGTAATACTTAACAAAGATAACAGTCACAGTGTGTTCCTCAAAACCTCTGTAGTAGCCCTCCAAGTGACTGTGACGCAGTCGCTCTACCTCTCGCTGTGTTCTGTTGACTGTAGATTCTCTTCTCTCTTCCTCTGGGTTTCTGTGCTGCCTCTCGGACATATCATTCAATAGTAGTTCTTTTATACCCTTTTCCTGCCAATGTGGCAACTAACAGTTGCCTGGGCTATCTCACCCACGCTATTAATCATCATTCCTAACCTTCAATAGTATATTCTATGCTTATTCCTGGTATCATCCCGTTCCTTACTTTTGCAGACTGAATCATTCCTTATCTGAGAATTTACATATCAGGAAAGTGTAGTTGAGAATAGTAAATTGATAGCTTTCTCTCGGAGATATTGTGTTCTTGCCTATAATGAACAATGAGAAAACTGCATTCGATAGCCTGGCCACTACCCTGACGTTGGGACCATGCAGGGGGAGATAAGCAAAGACCTTCAGACAACGCTGATCTTTTTGATAAGATAACCTGAAAGCCTAAGAATGGCTACAGTGGACATAAAAGATACAAATGTATGTTGCCATCATCTGAAATGGAGACCAGGATAAAAAACTGATTACAAAGGCCTATGGCCTGGTGAGTGAGTGGAACCACTCTTTAAACAACCAGTGTGCAGAAATACGTGTTGAAGATGCACTGAAGAACGGGTCTCAGACATGCTCAGTTACTGAACAACAGCACAACATGAAATGGTTAATGTGGCTCAGGAGAGTGAGAAAACCTTTCAAGCAAGGCACTGAAACATGCTCCATAGAGAACAGCAGTGGGAAACATTTAAAACGGTGATCAATAGAATCCAGGAGAAATATATCCCACTAAAAAACAAGAACAAACTAGCCAGTAATGACAGACCATGGATGAATAAAGAAATAAGGGCAACATTGAAACGAAAGAAAAAGGCACGCACTAAGTACATAGACAACAGAGAAGAGGATGACAAAAGGGAATACAAAAAGAAGTCAAGAAAACAATTAGGAAAGCAAAGAGAAATTACAACATTAAATTATCAAGGAATATCAAAAGAAACAGTAAAATATTCCACAGACACATAAATAACAAAAGAAAAATCAGCCTCTGACCTGCTCTTGTAGCCACAGTATTTATGTGGCTGGTCCAGTTAAGTTTCTGGTCAATGGTGACCCCCCAGGATGTTGAAGGTGGGGGATTCAGCGATGGTAATAAGAACATAAGAACATAAGAAATAGGAGCAGGAGTAGGCCAATCGGCCCTTCGAGCCTGCTCCGCCATTCAATAAGATAATGCCGTTGAATGTCAATGGGAGGTGGTTAGACTCTCTCTTGTTGGAGTTGGTCCTTGCCTGGGGCTTGCCTGGAGTGAATGTTACTTGCCACTTATCAGCCCAATCCTGGATGTTGTCCAGGTCTTGCTGCATGCAGGCACGGACTGCTTCATTATCTGGGGGGTTGCGAATGGAACTGAACACTGTGCAATCATCAGCGAACATCCCCATTTCTGACCTTATGATGGAGGGAAGGTCATTGATGAAGCAGCTGAAGATGGTTGGGCCAAGGACACTGCCTTGAGGAACTCCTGCAGCAACGTCCTGGAGCTGAGATGATTGGCCTCCAACAATCACGACAATTTTCCTTTTTTTATTCGTTCATGGGATGTGGGCGTCGCTGGCGAGGCCTGCATTTATTGCCAATCCCTAATTGCCCTTGAGAAGGTGGTGGTGAGCCGCCTTCTTGAACCGCTGCAGTCCGTCTGGTGAAGGTTCTCCCACAGTGCTGTTAGGAAGGGAGTTCCAGGATTTTGACCCAGTGACGATGAAGGTACGGCGATATATTTCCAAGTCGGGATGGTGTGTGACTTGGAGGGGAACATGCAGGTGGTGGTGTTCCCATGTGCCTGCTGCTCTTGTCCTTCTAGGTGGTAGAGGTCACGGGTTTGGGAGGTGCTGTTGAAGAAGCCTTGGCGAGTTGCTGCAGTGCATCCTGTGGATGGTACACACTGCAGCCACTGTGCGCCGGTGGTGAAGGGAGTGAATGTTTAGGGTGGTGGATGGGGCGCCAATCAAGCGGGCTGCTTTGTCCTGGATGGTGTCGAGCTTCTTGAGTGTTGTTGGAGCTGCACTCATCCAGGCAAGTGGAGAGTATTCCATCACACACCTGACTTGTGCCTTGTAGATGGTGGAAAGGCTTTGGGGAATCAGGAGATGAGTCACTCG
Organism: Heptranchias perlo; assembly: GCF_035084215.1. NCBI lineage: Eukaryota > Metazoa > Chordata > Chondrichthyes > Hexanchiformes > Hexanchidae > Heptranchias > Heptranchias perlo. Next base: position 50,711,246 of record NC_090345.1, on the reverse strand, counting down.
CCGCCGAATACCCAGCCTCTGACCTGCTCTCGTAGCCACAGTATTTATATGGCTGGTCCAGTTAAGTTTCTGGTCAATGGTGACCCCCAGGATGTTGATGGTGGGGGATTCGGCGATGGTAATGCCGTTGAATGTCAAGGGGAGGTGGTTAGACTCTCTCTTCTTGGAGATGGTCATTGCCTGGCACTTATCTGGCGCGAATGTTACTTGCCACTTATCAGCCCAATCCTGGATGTTGTCCTGGTCTGGCTGCATGCGTGTTCGGACTGCTTCATTACTTGAGGGGTTGCGAATGGAACTGAACACTGTGCAATCATCAACGAGCATCCCCATTTCTGACCTTATGATGGAGGGAAGGTCATTGATGAAGCAGCTGAAGATGGTTGGGCCTAGGACACTGCCCTGAGGAACTCCTGCAGCAATGCCCTGGGGCTGAGATGATTGGCCTCCAACAACCACCACCATCTTCCTTTGTGCTACGTATGACTCCAGCCACTGGAGAGTTTTCCCCCTGATTCCCATTGACTTCAATTTTACTCGGGCTCCTTGGTGCCACACTCGGTCAAATGTTGCCTTGATGTCAAGGGCAGTCACTCTCACCTCACCTCTAGAATTCAGCTCTTTTGTCCATGTTTGGACCAAGGCTGTAATGAGGTCTGGAGCCGAGTGGTCCTGGCAGAACCCAAACTGAGCATCGGTGAGCAGGTTAAGTGCCGCTTGATTGCACTGTTGACGACACCTTCCATCACTTTGCTGATGATTGAGTGTAGACTGATGGGGCGGTAATTGGCCACAAGCATTGTGCGGTGGTCACTCCGACCAATACTGTAATGGACAGATGCATCTGCGACAGGTGGATTGGTGAGGACGAGGTCATGTTGGTTTGCTCACCACCTGCCGCAGGCCCAGTCTGGCAGCCATGTCCTTGAGGACACGGCCAGCTCGGTCAGTAGTGGTGCTACCGAGCCACTCTTGGTGACGAACATTGAAGTCCCCCACCCAGAGTACATTCTGTGCCATTGCTACCCTCAGTGCTTCTCAACATGGAGGAGGACTGATTCATCAGCTGAGGGAGGGCGGTCGGTGGTAATCTGCAGGAGGTTTACTTGCCCAAGTTTGACCTGATGCCATGAGATTTCATGGGGTCCGGAGTCAATGTTGAGGACTCCCAGGGCCACTCCCTCCTGACTGCTTATCACTGTACCGTCATCTCTTGTGAGTCTGTCCTGCCGTTGGGACAGGACATACCCAGGGATGGTGATGGAAGAGTCTGGGATGTTGGCTGAAAGATATGAGTCTGTGAGTACGGCTATGTCAGACTGTTGTCTGACAGCTCTTCCAATTTTGGTACAAGTTCTCAGATGTTCATGAGGAAGACTTTGCAGGGTCGACTGGGCTTGGTTTGCCTTTGTTGTGTCCGGTGCCTCATGGTCCGTCCGGTTTTATTCTTACTGTGACTTTCTGTAGCGAGATTGTACAATTGAGTGGTTTACTCAGCCCTTTCAGAATCAACCACATTGCTGTGGGTCTGGAGTCACATATAGGCCAGGCCAGGTAAGGATGGTAGGTTGCCTTCTCTAAAGGGCATTAGTGAACCAGATGGGTTTTTATGACAATCCGGTAGTTTCATGGCCACCATTACTAATACCAGTTTTTTTTATTCCAGATTTTATTTAATTAATTGAATTTAAATTCTCCAGCTGTCAAGGCAGGATTTGAACTCATGATTCTGGATTATTAGTCCAGGCCGCTGGATTACTGGTCCAGTAACATAACCACTATGCTACCACAGCCAGTCTGTCTAGTCCTGTCAGAATTTTATACGTTTCAATGAGATCCCCTCTCATTCTTCTAAACTCGAGTGAATACAGGCCTCGTCGACCCAACCTCTCCTCATTATATTGTACCTATCAGGAAAGATTGAACAGGCTGGGGCTCTTTTCTCTAGAAAAAAGACCGGGGTGGGGGGGTTGTTGATCGAGGTCTTTAAGATTATGAAAGGATTTTATAGGGTAGACGTGGAGAAGTTGTTTTCACTTGAGGGGGAGACCAGAACTAGGGGTCATAAATATAAGACAGTCACTAATAAATCCAGCAGGGAATTCAGGAGAAACCTCTTTATCCAGACAGTGGTTAGAATGTGGAACTCACTACCACAATGAGTAGTTGACGTGGCTGGAATAGATGCATTTAAGAGGAAGCTAGATAAACACATGAGGGAGAAAGGAATAGAAGGATGTGGTCATGGGGTTAGATGAAGAAGGGGAGAGGAGGCTCGTGTGGAGCATAAACACCAGCATGGACCTGTTGGGCCAAATGGCCTGTTTCTGTGCTGTACATGCTATATAATTCTATAAAAGTTTAACCGTATAGCACTGTGAACTCAAGACAGAACTGAAAACGCTGGCTTCTATAAAGAAAGAAAGAAAGACTTGCATTTATATTGCATGTTGGGAATACATATAGGGTCTTAGGGAGCTCTTGCTCCGTTACTCACTTCCTGGTTCCAAAAGATTCGAGTCGACCCCAATTTGTTACAGTGGCCCGTACTTTAATATGAAGAACAGTTTAATACACTCAGTATTTAAGCAGCAGTTTACAGGATGGAAACTGGAACTATATTAACTGCTTCCACTCTGGGTGGAGCTCACGCCTTGGCGTCTCACTTCTCACCATCCTCACGGCCCCACCCTCTTGGATCCTGCCTTCTGCAAACTGCTTTCCTTCCTCAACACTGGCGTGGGCTGCTGCCAGCACGTCCACCTTAACAAACCTAGCCTGCTGTTCCTGGAGGGATCCCCACGCTGAGCCTTTGTTTAAGCTGTGTTTTATACGATGTTTAGCAGGAAGTCTTGTGGTGAGCTGGCTAAACATCCTCAGCACAGTTGATGATGCCAGACGTAGTCCATCAGCTCGACAAAAAAGACCATAAACGGTCCGGCACCTGACCTGACATCATCGACTTGCTGAGACAATGGCAAGACATTTAACCTCATCAAGAGGAGATGGCTAGTGATGGTAACGCTGAGCACTTATTGTCTCAGCTCCCAGAGAAATTGGCAAGGCCCTTACCCAGTCATCTCAAACCAAGGGTGAGCTGTGTCTCTGGAATATACACCTCCCTGCTGATCAACGTATGATGCTGCGTGTCTGTGGCTGTCCCCGGTAAAAATCCCTGATACTGACTTATAATTTGTGCAGGATGTGGGGTTACATATTAAATGTATTTCATGATAAATACATTGCGTAAAAACAACTCTTTGGTATTTGTTACACTTTTAGCATACACCTGCACAATCCAACATTGAGGCTGAGAGACTATAGTCTCGAGTCCTCACACCTCATTTGTCTGTTCATCGATAAGTTTGGCCATTTCTAAGTGGCCAGTGCAGCGCCTATATTTACCCAACATTCTCTTAAGAACGTGAAACATACATAGAATCATCAAAAATTTATGGCACAGAAGGAGGCCATTTGGCCCATCATGATGGCGCCAGCTGAAAATGAGACAACCAGCCTAATCCCACTTTCCAGCACTTGGTCCGTAGCCCTGTAGGTTACAGCACTTCAGGTGCACATCCAGGTACTTTTTAAATGAGTTGAGGGTTTCTGCCTCTACCACCCTTTCAGGCAGTGAGTTCCAGACCCCCACCACCCTCTGGGTGAAAAAGGTTTTCCTCAGCTCCCCTCTAATCCTTCTCCCAATCACTTTAAATCTATGCCCCCTGGTTATTGACCTCTCTGCTAAGGGAAATAGGTCCTCCCTATCCACTCTGTCTAGGCCCCTCATAATTTTGTACACCTCAATTAAATCACCTCTCAACCTCCTCTGTTCCAAGGAAAACAACCCCAGCCTATCCAATCTTTCCTCATAGCTAAAATTCTCCAGTCCTGGCAACATCCTCGTAAATCTCCTCTGTACCCTCTCTCGTGCAATTACATCCTTCCTGTAATGTGGTGAGCAGAACTGTACACAGTACTCAAGCTGTGGCCTAACTAGTGTTTTATACAGTTCGAGCATAACCTCCCTGCTCTTATATTGTATGCCTCGGCTAATAAAGGAAAGTATCCCAAATGCCTTCTTAACCACCTTATCTACCTGTCCTGCTACCTTCAGGGATCTGTGGACATGCATTCCAAGGTCCCTTTGTTCCTCTATACCTCTCAGTATCCTCCCATTTATTGTGTATTCCCTTGCCTTGTTTGCCCTCCCCAAATGCATTACCTCACACTTTTCTGGATTGAAGTCCATTAGCCACTTTTCTGCCCACCTGTCCAGTCCTGCTGTCTACAGCGTTCCTCCTCACTATCAACCACACTAAAACTATTACAATAAGAACCTGTACCACCACTAGAACATGGGAAGCAATGCGGACCCACAGATGTGTCGATATATTAGTTGCTATCTCCCACCATTGATTCCCAGTGTAGCTCGTCTTCCAGTCCCAATTGCGACCTGGTTCTAGCCATAACACAAGCTTGTCGCATTGCTAATTTCTTTAAAAGTGGGGTGATTTTTTCCCTGCATATTGAGTGTTCTACCGGCCCCCTGCTCATTTGGTGTTCTATCTCCTCCCTAAGGGTGCCCCTGGAATCTTCCAGACTGGCTTCCAGATGCTCATTTCATTTCTCTGGTTCAGCAATGGTTTCTTTCATTTGCTGGGCTCCGAACCCTTGTGCTGCGGCAGTGACTGCCCCTGCCTGCAACTGGGTGACTAAGCAGGTCAGGCACGTTATTTTTTGTTAAACCTCCTCCTTACCTTTGGCTCGCTCCTGCTTTATCTTCTTAATTTCATACTGAGCCTCCTCATTGTCGTTGGCTCGCTCCTGCTCTATCTTCTTAATTTCTTCCTGTAATTGTTCTATCTCTCTCTGCCTTACTCACATGTTTGTTGCCATTTTGGGTGCAGAAATGTGCTTTGTAGACCAACAGGTTTTTATCCCTTATCCTTACTACATCTCTTCTCCTCTACCTTTTTTTAAAAATTCATTCTCGGGATGTGGGCCTCACTGCCAAGGCCAGCATTTATTGCCCATCCCTATTTGCCCTTGAGAAGGTGGTTATGAGCCGCCTTCTTGAACCGCTGCAGTCCGTGTGGTGAAGGTTCTCCCACAGTGCTGTTAGGTAGGGGGTTCCAGGATTCTGACCCAGCGACGATGAAGGAATGGCGATATATTTCCAATTGTAAACAATTTTACAACACCAAGTTATAGTCCAGCAATTTTATTTTAAATTCACAAGCTTTCGGAGACTTCCTCCTTCCTCAGGTAAATGTTCAGGATCTATTTCCAAGTTGGGATGGTGTGAGACTTGGAGGGGAACATGCAGGTGGTGTTGTTCCCATGCACCTGTTGCCCTTGTCCTTCTAGGTGGTAGAAGTCGTAGGTTTGGGAGGTGCTGTCGAAGAAGCCTTGGCGAGTTGCAGCAGTGCATCCTGTGGATGGTACACACTGCAGCCACAGTGCGCCGGTGGTGAAGGGAGTGAATGTTTAGGGTGGTGGATGGGGTGCCAATCAAGCGGGCTGCTTTATCTTGGATGGTGTCGAGCTTCTTGAGTGTTGTTGGAGCTGCACTCATCCAGGCAAGTGGAGAGTATTCCATCACACTCATGACTTGTGCCTTGTAGATGGTGGAAAGGCTTTGGGGAGTCAGGTGAGGCACTCACCGCAGAATACCCAGTCTCTGACCTGCTCTTGTAGCCACAGTATTTATGTAGTTGGTCCAGTTAAGTTTCTGGTCAATGGTGACCTCCTGGATGTTGATGGTGAGGGATTCGGCGATGGTAATGCCGTTGAATGTCAAGGGGAGGTGATTAGACTCTCTCTTGTTGGAGATGGTCATTGCCGGGCACTTGTCTGGCGCGAATGTCACTTGCCACTTATCAGCCCAAGCCTGGATGTTGTCCAGGTCTTGCTGCATGCGGGTATGGACTGCTTCATTATCTGAGAGATTGCGAATGGAGCTGAACACTGCGCAATCAACAGCGAACATCCCCATTTCTGACCTTATGATGGAGGGAAGGTCATTGATGAAGCAGCTGAAGATGGTTGGACCTAGGACACTGCCCTGAGGAACTCCTGCAGCGATGTCCTGGGGCTTAGATGATTGGCCTCCAACAACCACTACCACCTTCCTTTGTGCTAGGTATGACTCCAACCAAGGGAGAGTTTTCCCCCTGATTCCCGTTGACTTCAATTTTACTCGGGCTCAATTTTACTAACCTCTAAGCCCTGCTTGATCCCCTTAAATAGGCCTGGTGGGGGGTCCTTCATGCCCTTTAACTCCTGTTCAGCTGTGTGAGGTTAGGACATGCGTTGTCTGGAGTGGGGAGTTCGAAAATGGCGCCGACCGCTTCAAATCAGCGTTACACACTGATTAAAGTCATAATCTCCCTACTTTTCATGCTGCCTGTGTTTGTTAGGAGCACAGGCGCAAATGCCTTTACCAAGATGGCGTCCTGCGCAAATCACGCCAGAAGTGTGTGTGCGCATCTCGGACGCCATTTTTGGGGCTTAGGAGTCTGTGTAGCACCTGCACAATGGGCGCTACAAGGCCCAATTTAGCCCCCAATGGATTTGAGAATCCACAGGGGGAGTGCAACCTGTTGCAACCATCTCATTGAAACGTATAAAATGCTGACAGGGCTAGACAGACTGGATGCAGGGAGGATGTTTCCCCTGGCTGGGGGGGGTCTAGAATGAGGGGTCACAGTCTCAGGATACGGGGTAGGACATTTAGGACTGAGATGAGGAGAAATTTCTTCACTCACAGGGTGGTGAACCTGTGGAATTCTCTACCACAGGAGGCTGTGGAGGCCAAGTCACTGAATATATTTAAGAAGGAGATAGATTGATTTCTAGACACAGAAGGCATCAAGGGGTATGGGGAGAGAGTGGGAATATGGTATTGAGCTAGATGATCAGCCGTGATCATATTGAATGGCGGAGCAGGTTTGAAGGGCCGAATGGCCTACTCCTGCTCCTATTTTCTATGTTTCTATGCAAAGGCTGGGATACGCTCGCTGTGGGACTTTGCCACTGAGCCTGCTCAAGGGTAGTGCATTGAGGGAATGTCCCATTATTTAAAAGCGGGGGAGGAGGCGGAGTATGGCTATGGTGTCAAAGGTAGACTGTGTTACACTGAAGAGAAGACTTGAGTGATGATATGTGCTGCGATGCCTCTTGCAGTAAGTGCTGCTTGACTCTCCTTTGCTCCGTCCTCTCCTCTTTGCAAGTGTTAAGAAGCAGTAATGAACCACCTCTATGAAATTTCTTATACTCTAATCCGCTCCTTCTTATTTTGCTTGATCTAACATTTTTTGGAACCTTTTTGGCAGTCATGCTATTGTCCAGCATGAACTTCACTTCACCTGATTCCCATGCCAGATTTCCTATATTTTGACACAACCCTCCCCGATATTGCATTTCGCCCATATAATATGGCCACACAACTGGCAGACTTGACCTTTCGAGCTGTGTTGGAGTTTCAGTGTTGCTTAGAATGTTTGATTATATTTGGCTTATATAATTTCATATGCATTTGTCTTGGTGTACTATCTCCTGTTGCTGCACACCTCTATTTTTTGCAGTGCAGGATTTTATTTACCACTCCTTTTTATACAACAGTTTTGCCTTTTGCTGCTATTGAAAAATGGAGGAAAAATGTCCTCAGCACCTCCACTTCACAAGGGAGGCTATCACATCGGTATGTCATCTCCCAGAGGACCACCTGCAGACAGCTTCCACCACAAGGATGGCTCTTACAGTGGTATGAAGGTCACTACTGCATTAAACTTCTGCATCAGTGAATCCTTCCAAGACAGCTTCCAGACAACATATGCCAAATCAATCTGCTGTCCACAGATATATCAAGCAAGTGACAGAGTCACTTTCCCTGTGGGTAACACTCATCACTTTCTCAGTACAAAGGAGTGCAGATATTGTACAGGGGACCCATACGGCCATCTGGCCAACAGGTTCCTGCTCCTCCTCACATGTGTGCTCTCGATGAAAATCTCCTTTCACTATTGGCTTTCAGTGTCCAATGTTAAACAGGTTTGGGCAGTCTTGGTAATTAGTAGTGGGAGTTGGTTCACAGCACAAAACTGACCACAAACTGGCAGTCTCATTCAGAGAGGGCACAGGATGGTTGGTGCAAGAAATGGAAATATACACCAGCGCAGAAGCAATATTTTTTTGAGACTAAAGGTTAAGGTTTTTTGTGGGGGATTGTTTAGAAGCAGTCAAAGACTGCTTACTCTGTATCTAACCCATGCTGAACCTGAGCTGCGAGTGTTTGACAGGAGAATGTAGATGGAGTTTTACTCTGTATAGAATCGTGCTGTACCTGCCCTGGGAGTGTTTGATGGGACAGTGTAGAGGGAGCTTTACTCTGTATCTAACCCGTGCTGTACCTGTCCTGGGAGTGTTTGATGGGACGGTGTAGAGGGAGCTTTACTCTGTATCTAACCCTGTACCTGCCCTGGGAGTGTTTGACGGGACAGTGTAGAGGGAGCTTTACTCTTTATCTAATCCGTGCTGTATCTGCCCTGGGAGTGTTTGATGGGACAGTGTAGAGGGAACTTTACTCTGTATCTAACCCTGTACCTGCCCTGGGAGTGTTTGATGGGACAGTGTAGAGGGAGCTTTACTCTGTATCTAACCCTGTACCTGCCCTGGGAGTGTTTGACGGGACAGTGTAGAGGGAGCTTTACTCTTTATCTAATCCGTGCTGTATCTGCCCTGGGAGTGTTTGACGGGATGGTGTAGAGGGAGCTTCACTCTGTATTTAACCCATGCTGTACCTGCCCTGAGATTGATACTAGGTGGTTTTGTTGTTGAACAGGCAGCAGGAAAAAATATGTATTTATCCATAATGACGTACGAACAAAATTCGGTTTGCCCAAATTAGCAATGTTTGATATTTGAGAATGCGATTTTGTTAGCTGGTTTATAATCAGAGAAAAACAACCATTTTGTTGGTTTGCATTAAAAGAGGAATTTCACTCCTGAGTGAGCAAATTGGGGAAATGATCCATTCCTAGCAGCGATTATTACCCATCTTAATACAGCACAAAAAACTGGGGAGGGGAGCGAGTTTTTAAAAATACGGTGTTCTCATTTAAAGTATTTCTGCACACATTACTTTTAACACAGCAACTAACACGTTTGTCAAGTGTGCTATTTTATGAAAGTTGTTAATCCTGACTTAATTAAAATAGCCCACACAGAAATTTCACCACCGCCCCCCCCCAACCCACTAGTGCTTGTTAAGAGAAAGTTCTTCACGTTTTACTTACAATAATTCACTTCTCTTTCAGTTTTTCCAGAATCTTGCAGGACACAGTGAAAGTGCTGGCTCCAAATTGTGACGTGGCCTTCATGCTTTCTGAAGATGGCAGCGGGAAAGGTGCAGCCCTCATTACAGCAGCGGCAAAACGACCCCAGTAAATTCACCAGCAATAAAATGACAAACAGGGCCGCAAAATCATACCCACTTATTGCACATTACAGGGACTAGGGACTGGTTGTGACATTATGTTATCATCTGACCAATTTTGTGTAGATAAGTTTATTCTTCAAAATGGAATTTTTAAAATATAAAGGTGTTTATAGTATAATTTTGCAGATCACTTCACCTACAAGTGTCCATTTTTTGGCACATTTACCAATATGGCCAATGGGGGAAAATTTTAGTGAGTAATCAATTTTAGTTTAAAAATTGTCTATCAAAAATACTAATCAATAATAGGCCACTGTGTCACAGAAAGCAAACATGTGAATACTTCTGTAACTGGTTCCTGACTCAATGTTATTTTTAGTTAAAATATGGTGCACCAGCCAGATTAGAGGGTCAAAGGCAAAGCTGTAATTACTTTCACATTTAGTGAAACCGTTTAAATCAGGCTCCTAATGGGCTAGTAAAAGGCTTGCAGTGCTGAAGCTTCTGCAAACTTTGTTGTAATTAAACGGATGCTTTTACGATATATGTTGGCAAAGATGTATGTTTTATTCCAAAATAAAATTGGGCAAATAGAAAGACTATTGTAGATATAACATTCTTGTAATAGATTTGAAGGCATAAATTTGTATGAAACGTGGGCTGACATTGTACATGTTTATAACTGATTTAATTTTCTTGTGAATTTTCTCCCTCCTCGTTTGACTGTGTTGACTCTTGCTGGACTAGCCCTCCGCAGGTACCTGTGTATCTTGGCCAAGTGGCTATTCTTCATGTGTGAACCTAGACAATGAGTTTTGGCAAGCTCATGGGGCATTACAGCTAAACTCGATCCTGCTCTTACCCAATGCCTACACACATTTACTTTCTACAGGAGTCGCTGGATAGTGATCAGAAGTAGGAACTCTAATTGCCCCCTCCCTCAGAAAGCCTCCAAATATCATCTGTGTTTCATTGATAGAAAATATAAACATTGTAATTGGAGAGGGAGACAGAGATATACATCCGGGAACCAAACACAAAACACCAAATTAAAAGTTTGCAGAGATCTCTTAGAAAGTTATGATGCCCTTTAAATGGTTAAAACAGGTTTCCCAGGTCAGTGCTAGAAAGGCAGTGCCAATGGGGAGGTGGTGTCTGAGGCAGGGAAGTGGCGGAATTACTAAATCATTATTTTATGACTGTTTTGCCCATTGATTCCTGAATCAGGGGAGTATAAGAGCTGACTGAAAACCCTCAATATCACAAAGGCATTGCAGAGAGGATTAGAAGGTTGAAGGTACACAAGGACCTGGACTACTTCTATCCAAGAATTCTGGTTGAGTTGTATGAGGAGACTGCAAATCCCTTATCGATATCTTTCAATGCTCATTGAAATCCATGTCCCAAAGAACTGAAGTAGCAAATGTGACTCCCATTTTTTTTAAAGAAAGGGCCAGGGATGAATCCTTAAATTGTCAGCCATACCTTGATTGTGAGGATAGTGTTCAAGTCTTTGACGAGGGATGGTATAAGGGATCACCTGAAAGAAAAATAATTTTTGCGTTTATATAGTACCTTTCATATCCCAAAGCTCTGTGCACCCAATGAAGTACTTTTGAAGTATTGTCACTGTAGGCAAATGGAGGAGCCGATTTGCACACAAGGTCCTACAAACAGCAATGAGATAAATGAACAGATAATCTGTTTTTTGGTGATGTTGATTGAGAGTTAAATGGCGGCCAAAACCCCAAAGAAATGCCCTGCTCCTCTTTGATAGTGCCATGGGATCTTTAACAACCAACTGAGAGGTTAGACAGGGCCTCAGTTTAATGTCATCCAAAAGACAGCGCCCCTGACAGTACAGCACTGAAATGTCAGCCTAGATTCTGTGTTCAAATCTCTGGAGTGAGGCTTGAACCCACAATCTTCTGACTGTCACTGCTACCATTGAGCCAAGGCTAACATAATTGGAAGGACAGGGTGTGATTATACAGAGTCAGCATTGGTCAATAGTAGCAGGCCAGATCTGAGCAATAGACAAGTGTAACAAATCTTGCGTCTGCACTAGATATTCCCTCAGGCTCAGCATCACTGGTCATTCCCATTAGTGAACCTCCTCTACAAACTAGAGAGCCCCTTTACAGCCCAATGTCTATTATTGTAACAATAAGGCCCCTCGCCTTGTGCACTGGTTATTGTGAACTTGATCGTGCCAGCATGCGCTCTCTCTTATCTTTCCGAATGTGGATTGAAAAACATTCTAGTGAGACAAGTCCAATTGTGAACCAACAAACTGGTTTATTTTATGAGCTATATCAATCAACAGAATACAGTCTTTTGGTGAAATTCATCTATTTCCAGATAACATGAAAATTACAAAGCATGCACCTTAATGGCATTCTGGGTGGAAACTTTGGCCTGGATTTTCCTTGCTAATACCCCTCCTTTTCCGGCGGTTTTGCAGAGGTTAATGGAGAGAATGGGGCTGGGAAGCATTCCACTGCAACCCAGCTCCAAAAACTGCCTGTCGGGCTTTTATTCCCAGGAACCCACTAGTGACATTGGCCACCCTCCCTGAGCCCGCCTCGCTGCATGTAAATGAGGGCGGGTGTGTATGGTTTACTGTAGCCCACTATTTCCCTCTGTTTCTGTCTGCATACTGACCACCCAGGAAACAATGCTACAACAAATGTGAGATTGTGAAGGTGTCCCAGAGACAGGAGAGCTGAGTGGAGGGCATAGCTTGTATAAAACTATCTTATCCACCGGTCCTTCATATGCTGAGATGGACAGCAATTTTACATCTTAGTCACTTAACTATACTTTTGACCTTTAAAGTGAGTACAATAATTATCTTTTGGGGGGCCGGGGGGCAAGAGTAATGGATTTCCCTATGTAAACACACATTCCATACGGGGGGGGAGGAGAAAGGCCAAGAGAGCGATAGTGATAGGGGATTCTATAGTTAAGGGAGCAGGCAGGCATTTCTGCGGCCACAGACCTGATTCCAGGATGGTATGTTGACTCCCTGGTGCCAGGGTCAAGGATGTCACTGAGCAGCTGCAGAACATTCTGGAGGGGAGGGTGAACAGCCAGAGGTCATGGTCCATATCATTATCAACGACATAGGTAGAAAGAGGGATGAGGTCCTGTAGGCAGATTTTAAGGAGTTAGGAAAAGATTAAGAAGCTGGACCTCAAAGGTCGTAATCTCCGGATTACTCCCAGTGCCACACAATATCAAGTATAGAAATAGGAGGATAGAACAGACGAATGTGTGGCTGGGGAGATGGTGCAGGAGGGAGGGCTTTAGATTCCTGCGGCACTGAGACCAGTTCAGGGTGAGGCGGGACCTGTACAAGCCGGACGGGTTGCACCTCAACAGGGCCGGGACCAATATCCTCGCGGGGAGGTTTGCTAGTGCTGTTGGGGAGGGTTACAATCAGTGCAAAAGGTATAGAGGGTGCAGAATTCTTAAATTACATTCAGGAGAACTTTTTTAGCCAGTATATAGCAAGCCCAACAAGAAGGGGGGCAGTTCTGGATTTAGTTTCAGGGAATGAAACTGGGCAGGTGGAAGGAGTATCAGTGGGAGAGCATTTTGGTGGTAGTGATTATAATTCAGTTAGATTTAGCATAGTTATGGAAAAGGACAAAGGTAGAACAAGAATACAAGTTCTAAATTGGGGAAAGGCCAAGTTTACTAAGCTGAGAAGTGATTTAGCAAAAGTGGACTGGAAACAGCTACTTGAAGGTAAATCAGTGTCAGAGCAGTGGGAGGCATTCAAGGAGGAGATTCAAGGGGTTAAGAGTAAACATGTTCCCACAAAGAAAAAGGGTGGGACTGCCAAATCCAGAGCCCCCTGGATGACAAGATGCATACAGGGTAAGATAAGGCAAAAAAGGGAAACTTATGTCAGACATCAAGAGCTCAAAACTGCAGAAAGCCTAGAGGAGTATAGAAAGTGCAGGGGTGAAATTAAAAAGGAAATTAGGAAAGCAAAGAGAGGACATGAAAAAATGCTCGCAAGTAAAATTAAGGAGAGTCCAAAAATGTTTTATAAATACATAAAGAGCAAGAGGATAACTAAGGAAAGAGTAGGGCCTATTAGAGACCAAAAAGGTAACCTATGTGTGGAGGCGGAAGATGTGGGTATGATTCTTAATGAGTTCTTTGCGTTTATCTTCACAAAAGAGAGGGATGATGCAGAGATTGTAGTTAAGGAAGAGGAGGAGTTGAAATATTAGATGGGATAAACATAGTGAGAGAGGAAGCATTAAAGGGGGTTTAGCACCTTTGAAAGTAGATAAATTGCCAGGCCCGGATGAAATGTACCTCAGGCTGTTAAGAGAAGCAAGGGAGGAAATAGCAAAGGCTCTGACTATCACTTTCCGATCCTCCCTGGCTAGAGGCGTGGTGCCGGAGGAGTGGAGGACTCCTAACATTATACCATTGTTTAAAAAGGGAGAAAACGATAGACCGAGTAATTAAAGGCCAGTCAGTGTAACCTTGATGGTGGGCAAATTATTGGAATCAATTCTGAGGGACAGCATAAATCATCATTTAGAAAAATGTACGGAATCTTACAACACCAGGTTATAGTCCAACAGTTTTATTTGAAAATCACAGGCTTTTGGAGCTTACCTCCTTCGTCAGGTGAGTGAGTGAGAGGTTCTAAAATCGCATAGCATATATTAGGCTGGGAGACAATCATATCACAGCAATCAAAGGTGTCATTGGTGTTCAGACAGGTTAGCCCCGGAAAGCAGCACATCCCGGTATACGGAATACACAATGGGTCAGATTACACAGACAGAGAGAGAAAGAGACCCGAAAGGCAGAGAGAGAGAGAGAATGTCCAGTTGTATTAAAAACAGACAACTTTTTTTTTCCCCGCTGGTGGGGTAACGTGTAGCGTGACATGAACCCAAGATCCCGGTTGAGGCCGTCCTCATGGGTGCGGAACTTGGCTATCAGTTTCTGCTCGACGATTTTGCGTTGTCGTGTGTCTCGAAGGCCGCCTTGGAGAACGTTTACCCGAAGATCGGTGGCTGAATGTCCTTGACTGCTGAAGTGTTCCCCGACTGGGAGGGAACCCTCCCGTCTGGCGATTGTTGCGCGGTGTCCGTTCATCCGTTGTCGCAGTGTCTGCATGGAACAGTAGACAGAGGGATCCGTGATACAGCAACCGAAGAAGAAAGAGTCAAACTGGACTCCTCCGGAGGGTCGCTGCCCTAAGCTTGACATGTATGCTCAAGCTGTCAGGAGATGCATCAACGCTAGGTTCATCAGCCGCACTCACAAGACAGTCCAGAATGTCACCCGAGCACAACGCAATGCCATCAACGCTCTCAAGACCAACCGCAATATCGTCATCAAACCAGTGGACAAAGGAGGAACCATCGTCATACAGAACAGAACGGACTATTGCAAAGAAGCATACCGACAACTGGACAACCAGGAACACTACAGATGGTTACCCACAGATCCGACCAAAGAATACACCCACCAGCTCAACAAACTGGTTAAGACCTTCGATCCAGACCTTCAAAGCATCCTACGTGCTCTCATCCCACGTACTCCCCGCGTGGGAGACTTCTACTGCCTCCCAAAGATACACAAAGCCAACACACCCGGACGTCCTATCGTATCAGGCAACGGAACCCTGTGTGAGAACCTCTCTGGATACGTCGAGGGCATCCTGAAACCCATCGTACAGGGAACCCCCAGCTTCTGTCGCGACACTACAGACGTCCTACAAAAACTCAGCACCCACGGACCAGTTGAACCAGGAACACTTCTCACCACGATGGACGTTTCGGCACTCTACACCAGTATCCCCCATGATGATGGCATTGCTGCAACAGCCTCAGTACTCAACACCAACAACAGCCAATCTCCAGACGCCATCCTACAACTCATCCGCTTCATCCTGGATCACAATGTCTTCACCTTCGATAACCAGTTCTTTACCCAAACACACGGAACAGCCATGGGGACCAAATTCGCACCCCAATACGCCAACATTTTCACGCACAAGTTCGAGCACAACTTCTTCACTGCACAGGACCTCCAACCAACACTATACACCAAATACATCGACGACATTTTCTTCCTATGGACCCACGGCGAAGAATCACTGAAGAGACTACACGATAACATCAACAAGTTCCATCCCACCATCAAACTCACCATGGACTACTCCTCAGAATCGGTTTCTTTCTTGGACACACGAATCTCCATCAAAGACGGGCACCTCAGCACCTCACTCTACCGCAAGCCCACGGACAACCTCACGATGCTCCACTTTTCCAGCTTCCACCCTAACCACGTCAAAGAGGCCATCCCCTATGGACAGGCCCTGCGAATACACAGGATCTGCTCAGACGAGGAGGAACGCGATGGACACCTACAGACGCTGAAAGACGCCCTCATAAGAACGGGATATGACGCTCGACTCGTCGATCGACAGTTCCGACGGGCCACAGCGAAGAATCGCATAGACCTCTTCAGAAGACAAACACGGGACGCAACCAACAGAGTACCCTTCGTCGTCCAGTACTTCCCCGGAGCAGAGAAACTACGCCATGTTCTCCGCAGCCTTCAACATGCCATCGATGACGACGAACACCTCGCTAAGGCCATCCCCACGCCTCCACTACTCGCCTTCAAACAGCCACCCAACCTCAAACAGACCATCGTTTGCAGCAAATTACCCAGTTTTCAGGAGAACAGCGTCCACGACACCACACAACCCTGCCACGGCAACCTCTGCAAGACATGCCAGATCATCGACACAGATACCACCATCACACGAGAGGACACCACCCACCAGGTACATGGTTCATACTCCTGTGACTCGGCCAACGTTGTCTACCTCATACGTTGCAGGAAAGGATGCCCCGGAGCATGGTACATTGGCGAGACCATGCAGACACTGCGACAACGGATGAACGGACACCGCGCAACAATCGCCAGACAGGAGGGTTCCCTCCCAGTCGGGGAACACTTCAGCAGTCAAGGACATTCAGCCACCGATCTTCGGGTAAGCGTTCTCCAAGGCGGCCTTCGAGACTCATGACAACGCAAAATCGTCGAGCAGAAACTGATAGCCAAGTTCCGCACCCATGAGGACGGCCTCAACCGGGATCTTGGGTTCATGTCATGCTACACGTAACCCCACCAGCGGGGGAAAAAAAAGTTGTCTGTTTTTAATACAACTGGACATTCTCTCTCTCTCTCTGCCTTTCGGGTCTCTTTCTCTCTCTGTCTGTGTAATCTGACCCATTGTGTATTCAGTATACTGGGATGTAATGTTTTCCGTGGCTAACCTGTCTGAACACCAACGACACCTTTGATTGCTGTGATATGATTGTCTCCCAGCCTAATATATGCTGTGCGATTTTAGAACCTCTCACTCACTCACTCACCTGACGAAGGAGGTAAGCTCCGAAAGCTTGTGATTTTCAAATAAAACTGTTGGACTATAACCTGGTGTTGTAAGATTCCTTTCATTTGTCCACTCCAGTCCATCACCGGCATCTCCACATCATCATTTAGAAAGGCATGGGTTAATCAAGGAGAGTCAGCCTGGATTTGTTAAGGGAAGGTCGTGTCTGACTAACTTGATTGAATTTTTTGAAGAGGTAACAAGGAGGTTCGATGAGGATAATGCATTTGATGTAGTGTACATGGATTTTAGCAAGGCTTTTGACAAGGTCCCACATGGTAGACTGGTCAAAAAATAAAAGCCCATGGGATCCAAGGGAAAGTAGCCTGTTGGATCCAAAATTGGCTCAGTGGCAGGAAGCAAAGGGCAATGGTTGACATTTTTTGTGACTGGGAGGCTGTTTCCAGTGGGTTTCTGCAGGGCTCAGTACTGGGTTCCTTGCTTTTTGTGGTATATATCAATGATTTGGACGTGAATGTGGGGGGTTTGATCAAGAAGTTTGCAGATGATACAAAAATTGGCTGTGTGGTTGATAGTGAGGAGGAAAGCTGTAGATTGCAGGAAGATATCAATGGACTGGCCAGCTGGGCAGAAAAGTGGCAAATGGAATTCAATCCAGAGAAGTGTGAGATAATGCATTTAGGGAGGGCAAACAAGGCAAGAGAGTACACAATAAATGGGAGGATACTGAGAGGTGTAGAGGAACAAAGGGACCTTGGGGTGCATGTCCACAGATCCCTAAAGGTAGATAAGGTGGTTAAAAAGGCATATGGGATACATTCCTTTATTAGCCAAGGCATAGAATATAACAGCAGGGAGGTTATGCTGGAACTGTATAAAACATTGGTTAGGCCACTGCTTGAGTACTGCGTACAGTTCTGGTCACATTATAGGAAAGATGTGATTGCACTAGAGAGGGTACAGAGGAGATTTATGAGGATGTTGCCAGGGCTGGAGAATTTTAGCTATGAGAAAAGATTGGATAGGCTGGGGTTGTGGTCTTTGGAACAAAGGAGGCCGAGGGGAGATTTAATTGAGGTGTATAAAATTATGATGGGACAATATAGAGTGGATAGGGAGGACCTATTTCCCTTAGCAGAGGGGTCAGTGACTAGGGGGCATAGATTTAAAGTAATTGGTAAAAGGATTAGAGGGGAGCTGAGGAGAAATTTCGTCACCCAGAGGGTGGTGGGGGTCTGGAACTCACTGCCTGAAAGGGTGGTAGAGGCAGAAACCCTCAACTCATTTAAAAAGTACTTGGATGTGCACTTGAAGTGCGGTAACCCACAGGGCTATGGACCAAATGCTGGAAAGTGGAATTAAGTTGGATAGTTTTTTTTCGGCCGGCACGGACACAATGGGCTGAATGACCTCCTTCTGTGTCCTAACTTTCTATGATTCTATTCCTATGTTATGAAGATGAGGATGATATGGATATGGAGGAAACAAGGATTGAGACTAGGAGAGAGGAGGCATCAGAGAAGGAGTCTGCAGTTGACCCATGGATACCCATTCCACAGGATATACTGACCTGAGGTAATCCCTTGGCTCCTCACAAAGACACTGCTTTAGATGACAGTGCTTCCCCCTACTCCCCCCCCTCCCCAGATGTTGTTGAGGAGTTATGCTAACGACAGACTTGCAGCACACCTAAACGGAGCTCAGCCTCGTCAGTGGCTATTGAAATGACCACAGCCATGAATGTTTATGCCACCAAGTTCTTCCAGGCTGCTTCGGGTGACTTCAGTCACATCAGTCAATTTGCTGTGCACCACTATATTAAGATGGTCACAGATGCTCTCTTCAGGAAGGCGTCTCAATTCATCACTTAGTCAATGGACCCTGCAAAGCAGAGAGCTGTCCACTTTTATAGACTAGCAAGATTCACTCAGGTACAGGTTGCCACTGATGGTACTCATGTTATTGAAACACATATGAAAACCCCCATCAACAGGAAGGGGTTCCATTCGATTAATGTGCAGCTAGTGTGTGATGCGAATCACCTAATTTTACGTGTGAATGTGTGCCACCCAGAAAGCTGCCACGACTCATTTATGCATCGGTAATCAACTATATCTGCATTAATGAGCCAGAAAACTGCAACAGGTTGGTTAAAGACCAGGGATACTCCATGCAGCACTGGCTGATGATATCTCTTAAGACATCCAGTCTCAGCAGGGACCAACAGGTATAATACGGCCAATGGAACAACTTGACTTATTACTGAGCAGACCGCCGGAACCTTAAAGTCTCGTTCACTAATTCGATTGAGTTTTTTGATGAGGTAACAGAGAGGGTTGATGAGGGTAATGCGGTTGATGTTGTGTATATGGACTTCCAAAAGGCGTTTGACAAAGTGCCGCATAATAGGTTTATCATCAAAGTTGAAGCCCATGCAATAAAAGGGGCAGTGGCAGCATAGATACAAAATTGGTTAAGTAACAGGAAACGGAGAGTAGTGGTGAACAGTTGTTTTTCAGAGGTATACAGTGGTGTTCCCCAGGAGTCGGTACTAGGAACCTTGCTTTTCTTGATATATATTAATGACTTGGACTTGGACTTGGGTGTACAGGGCACAATTTCAAAATTTGAGATAACACAAAACTTAGAAGGGTAGTAAACAGTGAGGAGGATAGTGATAGACTTCAAGAGTTCATAGACATGCTGGTGGAATGGGCGGACACATGGCAGATGAAATTTAACACAAGAAAGTGTGAAGTGATACATTTTCGTAGGAAGAACAAAGACAGGCAATATAAACTAAAGGGTACAATTATAAAAGAGGTGCAGGAACAAAAAAATCTGGGAGCATATGTGTACAAATCGTTGAAGATGGTAGGGCAGGCTGAGAAAGTAGTTAAGAAAGCAAATAAGAAAGCTTTATAAATAGAGGCATAGAATACAAAACTAAGGAGGTTATGATGAACCTCTATAAAACACTGGTCCGGCCACAACTGGAGTATTTTTTTTATTCGTTCATGGGATGTGGGCGTCTCTGGCAAGGCCAGCATTAATTGCCCATCCCTAATTGCCCTTGAGAAGGTGGTGGTGAGCCGCCTTCTTGTACCGCTGTAGTCTGTGTGGTGAAGGTTCTCCCACAGTGCTGTTAGGTAGGGAGTTCCAGGATTTTGACCCAGCGACGATGAAGGAACGGCGATATATTTCCAAGTCAGGATGGTGTGTGACTTGGAGGGGAACATGCAGGTGGTGTTGTTCCCATGTGCCAGTTGCCCTTGTCCTTCTAGGTGGTAGAGGTCACGGGTTTGAGAGGTACTGTCGAAGAAGCCTTGGTGAGTTGCTGCAGTGCATCCTGTAGATGGTACACGCTACGGCCACGGTGTGCCGGTGGTGAAGGGAGTGAATGTTTCGGGTGGTGGATGGGGTGTCAATCAAGCGGGCTGTTTTGTCCTGGATGGTGTTGAGCTGCACTCATCCAGGCAAGTGGAGAGTATTCCATCACACTTCTGACCTTTGCCTTGTAGATGGTGGCAAGGGTTTGGGGAGTCAGGAGGTGAGTCACTCACCACAGAATACCCAGCCTCTGCCCTGCTCTTGTAGCCACAGTATTTATGTGGCTGGTCCAGTTAAGTTTCTGGTCAATGGTGACCCCCAGGATGTTCATGGTGGGGGATTTGGCGATGGTAATGCCGTTGAATGTCAAGGGGAGGTGGTTAGACTCTCTCTTGTTGAAGATGGTCATTGCCTGGCACTTATCAGCCCAAACCTGGATGTTGTCCAGGTCTCGTTGCATACGAGTACGGACTGCTTCATTATCTGAGGGGTTGCGAATGGAATTGAACACTGCAATCATCAGCGAACATCCCCATTTCTGACCTTATGATGGAGGGAAGGTCATTGATGAAGCAGCTGAAGATGGTTGGGCCAAGGACACGGCCCTGAGGAACTCTTGCAGCAATGTCCTGGGGCTGAGATGATTGGCCTGCAACAACCACTACTATCTTCCTTTGTGCTAGGTATGACTCCAGCCACTGAAGAGTTTTCCCCTGATTCCCACTGACTTCAATTGTGTCCAGTTCTGGGCAATGCAGTTTAGGAAGGATGTGAAGACCTCAGGGAGGGTACAGAAAAGATTTACTGGAATGATTCCAGGGATGAGGGACTTCAGGGTTAGACTGGAGAAGCTGGGGTTGTTCTCTTTAGAGCAGAGAAGATTGAGAGGAGATTTGTTCGAGGTATTCTAAATCATGAAGGGTCCACACAGAGTAGATAGAGAGAAACTGTTCCCATTGGCAGAAGGGTCAAGAACCAGAGGACATAGATTTAAAGCAATTGGCAAAAGAACCAAAGGCGACATGAAGAAAAACTTATTTACACAGCGAGTGGTTATGATTTGGAATGCACTGCCTGAGGAGGTGGTGGAGGCAGATTCAATCATGGCCATCAAAAGGAAATTGGATAAGTACGTGAAGGGAAAAAAATTTGCAGGGCTACAGGGATAGGGTGATGAAGTGGGACTAGCTGGATTAGTCTTGCAGACAGCCAGCACAGACTCGATGGGCCGAATGGTCTCCTTCCGTGCTGTAACCATTCTATGATTCTAGGTGCTCTGACACATCTGCGGGGGCCCCACAATAAAGCCTGGCAAGGATCTCAAGAATAATTGTAACCTGCTGAATGTTGCACAATTATAGCATTCAGCAAGGGTTAGTCCGTCCAGGTACAGTGCGGAGGACGAGGAGGAAGAGCGAACTGGTCCTCCATCACCAGGAGCTCAAGAGAAATGCCAGCAAACACATCTAAGACCATGATTAGAGAGAAACATTAAGGTAGCTACTGGGGAGCATTTGAACTAATTAAACTGGGATATGCTAGTCAACACTGTGCACACACTTAGAGCACATAGCCAGAGGAGAACACCCATAAATACTAAAGCCTACAAAAGTATAAGGTAATTAAGAACCACAAGGGAGGTTGAACCCTAAAGCAGAAAACCTCTATTAAATCTCCTCTTAGCCAGCTCTTCCCCAGTGGAAATAGTCCCAGTATTTCAAGTGTCTCCTCATAATTATAGCTTCTCATCCCTGGCATCATCCTCGTGAATCTACACTGTACGCTCTCTATGGTTTTAATTTCCTTTTAATATTGGGGCATCCAAAACTGAACACAGTACACTGTTGCCTAACCTTTGCCTTGTATTAATTTATCATTACCTCTTTACTCTTGTACTCTATGCCCATTAGGAGGAAATGCTGCATTTAATTGACATGTTAAAAAAAGCATTTGGGTTCCTAGATTTGTAAACAGACGTAGAGAATACAAAAGTAAAGTGGCAATGCCAAATCTAAACAAATCGTTATTTAGGCAGCAGTCAGAATATTGTGTCCAGTTTTGAGTGCTTTACTTAAGGAACGATGCCAAAGCAGTGAAGAGCGTGCAGAAGAGATTCCCAGGGATGGGAAGCTTTAGTTATGGCCTCTTTTCATTAGAAGATTAAGAGCAGATCTAATAGAGATGTTCAAAATTATGAGAGGGTTTGATAAAATAAATAAGGGAAATTTATTTCCACTGGTCAGTGAGTCGGCAACAGAGGGAGTACATTTAAGATTATCATTAAAACAGCGAAGGGAGAGGTTAAGAGAAATGTTTTACACAGAGGGCTGTTAGGACATGGAATGCCTGACCAGAAACAGTGGTGAAAGCAGAATCCAGAATAACTTTTAAAAGGGAACTAATAAATGTTTGAAAAAGAAAAAACATTAAACAGATATGGAGAAAGGGCAGATGCAATGGGCTGAATGGAGAAAGGGCAGGGAAATGGGACTAAGTGGATAGCTCTTTCAGACCGCAAACACAGGTAAAATTGGCTGAATGGGGAAATGGTAGGGGAATGGGAAGGAGAGTCAGCAAAGCGCAGTGTGCCTTGTGTTGCTCTCATTTATCACCTCGCCTTTACTTTCTGCAGAAGAAGAGAATGAGGGGGATTTGATAGAGGTCTTTAAGAGGATTTGAGTCCAGGAAGTGGTTTTGTTGGGCACAGGAGTCAAGGTATCAAAAGAAAATAGGAAACTCAGGCAACTGTTTTTTTAATAAGAGGTTGGTAGAATTGTAAAGCAGATTAGCATCGGGGTGGTGGAATAGAAACCATGGTGGGTTTTAAAAAAGAACTTGGTGAATTCCTATTAAGAAAGAGGGTACAGTCTGAAGAAGGGTACACAACCAAATATATCATTTTTTTTTGCTTTACAGATGCTGACTGGCAAATTGTATTTCCAGCACTTTCTGGTTTTATTTCAGAATTTGCAGGTTCTCTTTTTGTAAAACCATAAGAGCTGCTCGCAAACATTTGTGTTGCAGAAGATACAGCGTCTGCATACTATAAATGTGCTCTTGCAGCCAACATGGTGCATAATGAGTGGAGTTTGCAGAATAAACTGCTTGTTTTGTTTTCTATTCCAGGAATTTATGGCCAAGATCCCAGAACACAACATTTGTTTGAAGTATCTGTCTCAAAATATTCAACTGCCTCCATAAAACTGCAGCATGCATCTGTTGGAATAGCTCAATTGCCAGGTTTAAAGGCCCTTGATAACTCAGTGAGGTACTGGGTCATACAGACCATTATGATCTAATTCCTGGTCTGTGCTAAATTAGCAAGAATGACACTACAATTGGCCTCAGTGATATGGGCAAGGGAGGAGGGAAATCAGCCAGTGTTCCTGATCATTGCCCAAGTGTGCATGTGTGGACATGGGTGAGAACAAGATCAAGCTTGGCTGTCACATCCTCCACAGTTAAATATTTAAGTTTGCGCATAAAAAATGTCTACTGGTGCAGGGTTTCAAAGCCTGTTGCTGTCAGTGAAACTGTACTGAGTCAGCACTTCAGGAAATGAATGGAAAAAAGTGCCACATTTTCTTTCAGTTTTAATTCATTTATTTGTAATCAATACACAACATTCCCTTATTTGTCCTTACATTTCTCCCTCTCTCCTGAAGGGATACTGTTCCACGATTGCATGCAGCTTTCCACCATTCTTCACATGTCAGCCTCAGTTAGTGTCAGGAGCTATTCTATCATGGAGGACAGCACAACCTATACAATTCTGTCCTCATCTAATGTCCACACAGATGCATTCTGCAGCAGGGATCACTTGATAGCAATCAGCAACAGGAACCTTGGTGGATTTTTTTCTCTCCCTAGGCCAGGTACACTGAGGCCAATTGTAGGGTCTGAGTTTTCTTATACAAAATTTTACTCTGCCGGTCATCTACGCAGTGTTCTTAGATATAAATTGTACACATGTATGCGTACTGCAACACTCAATCATTCATTTCTAGTTACGTTTACATAGTCCTGAAAAGGTGAAGTTTTGCATCTCAAGACCTCCGAGGCAAAGCAAGAGATTCAGGGGGACAGTCTCTATAAGGAGGGCAAGAACCTGACCCACTTATAATGGAATTATAGTCCTTTCCCTACTCTAGATGAGACTTGCTCTAGAGCAGCCACATTGGGTCGGAAAGTGCTTAAAACAGAATGGGCGTTGTTAGTAGCAAAATCGAGGAGCAGGTTCCAACATTCACACATGCGTAGTCAAACGTGGAAATCCGGAACTTGCTCCTCCTGGTTCACTGGTGATATGACAGCTTCGAATTATAGGGATATCGTCGGCTGGAATCAGTGAAATCAGTGGACCAGTGCCAACTTGCTCTTCTGCCCAACTGGAAAGTAATTAATATCGCCACAAAACAGTTATGCTTAAAAATACCAGGTCTAAACTAAGTTTTAACAACAAGACTTAATGACTGCCAAATAACTAAGAATTAACTTTTAAAAATGTGGAGTCTCATTACTGCTTATTTTAATAGTTTTTAGTCATTCAAAAAAAATTATAATTTTTTTTACTTTTTCCTTCTGTCTCTTTTATTTAATTCGATGATTTCTTACACTCTTTTTCTCGCTGTCCATAACTGTTTTTACAAATGATTTTAATGTTGTACCTTTCACTTCCTAGATTTTACGTTCCAGCTTGCAGAAACAGTTCGCAGCTTGTCAAAAATGCTGCAGTCTGATGGGTTGAGGGGAGAGATTGATCCTCTTACTTCTCCCATGGGTCCTAGCTTCACTGGAGCAAACGCTCGGCTCTTCTTTGCTTCTTATTAGAGAAATTGCCCTTAGTAGAGACCGCGGTAAGTTAGTGAGTTAGTATAAATCTATGGAGCGGCGAAAAGGAGAGGATATAGCCCTAATAATAAAGGATGACATAAGGACAGTGGTGAGAAAGGATCTTGGCTCAGAAGATCAGGAAGCAGAATCAGTATGGGTGGAAATAAGAAATAGCAAGGGGCAGAAAACTCTGGTGGGGGTAGTTTATGGGCCCCCTAATAGTAGCTATACCGTTGGTCCGTCACTCGGAGCAATTTCTGAGCCAATGTTTCCCCCAGTGGCTGAGGAGGTTTATCCAGTGAGTAGCTGAACCATACCGACCATCTTGGATCTGCGATGAACTAGCTGATCTCAGCCAGGGCAGCAGGTGGGCACTACAACTAAACTTGGTGCCTCTGAGTTAGGGAGCTGAAAAATCAGCCAGATTTACCGCTCCCAATAGCAATCTAGTCACCCATCCTGGAATTAGGCAGGTGTGCATATTGAGCTCGGCTGTGATCTCTCTCCTGCGGTCAAATAACCTGCTGACTCTGTCAGCCAACGGACGTAGAACGGCCACTATATTGATAGCTCTTTATCTGAATGCACGGAGCATTCTTAACAAGATAGATGAATTAGTTGCACAAATAGAGATATATGGGTTTGTTCTAATAGCCATTACAGAGACACGGTTGCAAAGTGACCAAGGCTGGGAACTAAATATTCCAGAGTACATGACATTTAGAAAAGACAGGCAGAATGGAAAAGGAGAGGATATAGCCCTAATAATAAAGGATGACATAAGGACAGTGGTGAGAAAGGATCTTGGCTCAGAAGATCATGAAGTAGAATCAGTCTGGGTGGAAATAAGAAATAGCAAGGGGCAGAAAATTCTGGTGGGGGTAGTTTATAGGCCCCTTAATAGTAGCTATACGGTTGGACAAAGTATTAATCAAGAAACAATAGGAGCTTGTAACAAAGGTAATGCAGTAACCATGGGGGCTTTAATCTTCATAAAGACTGGGCAAATCAAATTGGCAAAGGAGGACGAGTTCGTGGAACGCATTCAAGATAGTTTCCTTGAACAATATGTCATGGAACCAACCAGGGAATAGGCTATTTTAGATCTTGTATTATGTAATGAGTCAGGGTTAATTAGTAATCTCATAGAAAGGATCCTCTGGGGAAGAGTGATCACAATATGATAGAATTTCACATTGAGTTTGAGAGTGACATACTTAAGTCAGAAACTGGAGTCTTAAACTTAAATAAAGCCAATTACATAGGTATGAGGGGCGAGTTGGCTAAGGTAGATTGGGAAATTAGATTAAAGGGTGTGACTGATGATAAGCAACTGCAAACATTCAAAGAAGTATTTCCATATTCTCAACAAATACACATTCCACAGGACTAAAGAAGTTAAGGATAGTATTAGATTAAAAGAAGAGGCCTATAATGTTGCCAAGAGTAGTAGTAAGCCTGGGGACTGGGAGGGTTTTAGAAACCAGCAAAGGATGACCAAAAAATTGATTAAAAAGGGAGAAAATAGAACATGAAAGTAAACTAGCAAGAAATATAAAAACAGATTGTAAGAACTTCTACGAGTATGTAAAAAGGAAGACAGTAGCTAAAGTAAACGTTGGCCCCTTAAAGGCTGAGGCAGGAGAAATTATAATGGATAATCAGGAAATGGCAGAGATGTTAAACAAATATTTTGTATCTGTCTTCACAGTAGAAGACACAAAAAGCATACCAGAAATAGTGGTGAACCAAGGGGTTAATGACAGCAAGGAATTTTAAGTAATTAATGTCAGTAGAGAAAAAGTACTGGAGAAACTGGGACTAAAAGCCGATAAATCCCCTGGAACTGATGGCCTATATCTGATGGTTCTAAAAGAGGTGGCTGCGGAGATAGTGGATGCTTTGGTTATGATCTTCCAAAATTCCCTACATTCTAGACCGGTCCCAGCGGATTGGAAGGTAGCAAATGTAACCCTACTATTCAAGAAAGGAGGGAGAGCGAAAACAGGAACTACAGGCCAGTTAGCCTGACATCAGTCGTCAGGAAAATGCTGGAATCCATTATTAAGGAAGTGGTAACAGGGCACTTAGAAAATCATAGTATGTTTAGGCAGATTCGACATGGTTTTATGAAAGGGAAATCGTGTTTGACAAATTTATTTGTTTTTTGAGGATGTAACTAGCAGAGTAGATAAAGGGGAACCAGTGGATGTAGTGCATTTGGATTTTCAAAAGGCATTCGATAAGATGCCAAATAAAAGGTTGTTGCACAAGATAAGGGCTCATGGGATTGGGGGTAAAATTTAGTATGGATAGAGGATTGGTTAACGACAGAAAACAGAGAGTAGGGATAAAAAGGTCATTATCAGATTGGCAGGCTGTAACTAGTGGGGTGCCGCAAGGATCAGTGCTTGGGGCTCAGCTATTTACAATCTATATTAATGACTTGGATGAAGGGACTGAGTGTAACGTATCCAAGTTTGTTGACGATGCAAAGCTAGATCGGAAAGTAAACTGTGAGGAGGACACAAAGAGTCTGCAAAGGGATATAGACAGGTTAAGTGAATGGGCAAGAAGGTAGCAGATGGAGTATAATGTGGGGAAATGTGAAGTTATTCACTTTGATAGGAAGAATAGAAAAACAGTATTTTTAAATGGTGAGAAACTATTAGACGTTGGTGTTCAAAGAGACTCGGGGGTCCTCATACAAGAAACACAAAAAGGTACAAGAAGGTACAGCAATTAGGAAGGCAAATGGTATGTTGGCCTTTATTGCAAGGGGGGTTGGAGTACAAGAGTAAGGAAGTCTTACTACAATTGTAAAGGGCTTTGGTAAGACGTCACCTGGAGTACTGCGTACAGTTTTTGGTTTCCTTATCTAAGGAAGGATATACTTGCCTCTGAGGCAGTGCAGCGAAGGTTCACTAGATAATTCCTGGAATGAGAGGGTTGTCGCATGAGGAGTTATTGAGTAGAATGGGCCTATACTCTCTGGAGTTTAGAAGAATGAGAGGTGATCTCATTGAAACATATAAGATTCTGAGGGGGGCTTGACAGGGTAGATGCTGAGAGATTGTTTCCCCTGGTTGGAGAGTCTAGAACTCGAGGGCATAGTCTCAGGATAAGGGGTTGGCCATTTAAGACTGAGATGAGGAGGAATTTCTTCACTCAAAGGGTTGTGAATCTTTGGAATTCTCTATCCCAGAGGGCTGAGGATACTGAGACATTGAATATATTCAAGGCTGAGATAGATAGATTTTTGGATGCTAGGGGAATCAAGGGATATGGGGATTGGGCGAGAAAGTGGAGCTGAGGTCAAAGATCAGCCATGATCTGATAGAATGGCGGAGAAAGCTCGAGGGGCCGTATGGCCTACTCCTATTTCTTATGTTCTTATGATGTGGACCTGACGAAGGGGATAATCTCCGAAAGCTTGTGATCTTAAAATAAAATTGTTGGACTATAACCTGGATTTGTAAGATTCCTTACATTATATTCTTATGTCAGAGGTCACCAGGTGTATAGTGAACCATACGTTGAGTGGGCAGAAAACTGGTGAGGAAAAAACCCACCTTGCTCATCTTCTGTAACATAAGAAATAGGAGCAGGAGTAGGCCATACAGTCCCTCGAGCCTGCTCCACCATTCAATAAGATCATGGCTGATCTTCAACCTCAACTCCACTTTCCCGTCCAATCCCCATATCGTTTTATTCCCTTCGAGTCAGAGAACAGTGTGCTGTGCTCCTCTTTAGGTTAGCTGTTCTACCTATCACTATGCTAGCAAAAGGACAATCTGCAGGGGAGGTGGCCCACATACCAAACCCAGTTCGACCAAAGCTGGACTCATCAAATTGCCAGTTAATTATGGACATTAATACTGCCATTAGCTTTTCAATTTCCTTGGTTAATTTTATCCTCTTGTGTCCAGAAGGTGCTGAGTCTTTGTGCAGGGCAGATCCACAGGTGTTTGCAGCCTCTGACCTGAATCATTCTTCATTTGTCAGCCTGGACACTGACTGTGGGCGGGCCACTCAATCACAGAGGGCAGGACAGGCAGAGGGCAGGACAGGCAGCCGCCAGCCTCTGGATCAGTGAGGCCCGTCTGATTTTACCCCCACCCCATGCCCAGTGTTATTGAGCCCAATTGCAACATCCCCACTGCTGCGCCCGGCTGAGGTCAACTTATTCAAAGCAGGACCGGAGATGGCAGCTTGCTGGCCAGTGTGGCTCAGCATCACCATCACATTTCACCCACCGAGGCCCCGGGGGGAGCCCCCTGCCGGTCCAGCGCCATTTCCCGGTATGTGCTCCAGCTGGGTGAGGCTCCACGCCAGGGGGGCGCAACTGGAGAATACAGCCGCTGGGCCTGTGGGGAACGCAGGGCGCTCCCAGGGTCACAGTCAGCGGAGAATCGGCCCCGCCACACTCACCGATAACCCCCGGGAGGAGGAGGAGGTAATTGCCGCCGCTCGGGCCCATCTTCCCTCAGCGCCGATTATCGATCGACCGTCGGCCAACGGCTCGCTCCGCGCTCGAGCCCGGACACGTGCTGGGCGGGAAAAGCGCGGGCTCGCGCTGTTGGCGCCACGGGGACCGGGGGGGGAAGAGTGAGGACCGGGGAGAGGAGGAGGAGGAGGTGGGTAGGTAGTGAGGACCGAGACCGGGGGGGGGGTAGTGAGGACCGAGACCGGGGGGGGTAGTGAGGACCAGGACCGAGACCGGGGGGGGGGGGGTAGTGAGGACCGAGACCGGGGGGGGGGGGGGTAGTGAGGACCGAGACCGGGGGGGGGGGGGGGGTAGTGAGGACCGAGACCGGGGGGGGGGGGGGGGTAGTGAGGACCGAGACCGGGGGGGGGTAGTGAGGACCGAGACCGGGGGGGGGGGGGGGGGGTAGTGAGGACCGAGACCGGGGGGGGGGGGGGTAGTGAGGACCGAGACCGGGGGGGGGGGGTAGTGAGGACCGAGACCGGGGGGGGGGGGGGTAGTGAGGACCGAGACCGGGGGGGGGGGGGGGGGGGTAGTGAGGACCGAGACCGGGGGGGGGGGGGGGGGTAGTGAGGACCGAGACCGGGGGGGGGGGGGGGTAGTGAGGACCGAGACCGGGGGGGGGGGGGTAGTGAGGACCGAGACCGGGGGGGGGGGGGTGGTGAGAACCGAGACCGGGAGGGGGGGGGGGTAGTGAGGACCGAGACCGGGGGGGGGGGGGTAGTGAGGACCGAGACCGGGGGGGGGGGGGGTAGTGAGGACCGAGACCGGGGGGGGGGGGTAGTGAGGACCGAGACCGGGGGGGGGGGGGGGGGGGGTAGTGAGGACCGAGACCGGGGGGAGGGGGGGGGTAGTGAGGACCGAGACCGGGGGGGGGGGGGGGGGGTAGTGAGGACCGAGACCGGGGGGGGGGGGGGTAGTGAGGACCGAGACCGGGGGGGGGGGGGGGGTAGTGAGGACCGAGACCGGGGGGGGTGGGGGGTAGTGAGGACCGAGACCGGGTGGAGGGTAGTGAGGACCGAGACCGGGTGGAGGGGGGTGGGGGGTAGTGAGGACCGGGAGTGCGGGTTGCGGACTGGGACCAGGACAAAGGAGCCGGCAGGGACCGTGCTGGTGTGAGGTGGATGCAATATAAAGCTACAGTCGACCACCTGTGCGAGTTAAAAGGGCGGTGGGTGAGGGGTTATACCAGGGAGGGGCAAACGGTGAGGGGTAACTGGTGGAGGACATTGGGTGAGTGGGTAATCTGGGGGATAGCGTGCCATGTAACAGGGGGAATAGACTGGTATAGCCATAGAAGGGGAAGTAAGGGTAAAATCTCCCTGGTGGGATCACAGAGTTAGGTGTAATGATGAGGAGTGTAGGGTAAGCATATAACCCAGGGGGTGACAGGGTGAGTTTTTAATCTGAGGGACGGCTATGTGGTGATAGGATCAAAAACCTGCTGTTTGTTAAGCTATCAGACTGGCGGAGGCTGCCGCCTGATCCCAGGGGGTCACCTGTGTTTGCATCTGTTTAAAGGATTTCAGATTATTTTGATAGTACAGTCCTCAACAAGTGGCAAAAGTTTTTCAGTTTGTTTACAAACCCGGGACAGTGACATAAGTCACGTTGAGGCACTTACTATGTCACCCATATGTGCTGTTGTGATGCGAATGACATTGGGCCCCTTCAGTTCCTGGTTCACGCTGATCATGTGTGCTGTGTGCAGAATCGGTTTATACCCCTGAGGGGCAAGAACTCTACTTGCCAAAAAAACCAGCCATGGACAACTAAAGAGGTAAGGGACAGTATAAGACGTAAGGAAAAGGCATTCAAAAAGGCAAAAAATGGCACAGATCCTGGCGAATGGGAAAGATACAAAGATCAATAAAGGGTCACAAAACAGATAGTAAGGGCTACAAAAAGAGAGTATGAAAAGAAACTCACAAGGGATATCAAAACCAATACGAAGAACTTTTATAGTTATATTAGGAAAAAGAGGGTGGTCAGGAGCAGTGTTGGCCCCTTAAAAACTGAAAGTGGGGATATTGTCATTGACAATGGGGAAATGGCGGACATGTTGAACAATTACTTTGCGTCAGTATTTAGAGTCGAAAAAGAGGATAGCATGCCGGAAATCCCAAGAAAACTTATATTGAATCGGGGACAGGGACTCAATGAAATTAACATAAGTAAAACAACAGTAATGAAGAAAATAATAGCACTAAAGAATGACAAATCCCCAGAACCAGATGGTTTCCATCCCAGGGTTTTAGAGGAAGTAGGTGAGCACATTGCAGATGTCCTAACTATAATCTTTCAAAGTTCTCTAGATTCAGGAACTGTCCCTCTAGATTGAAAAATTGCACATCACTCCGCTTTTTAAGAAAGGAGAGAGAGGGAAACCGGGGAATTATAGACCAGTTAGCCTAACATCTGTTGTGGGGAAAATGCTGGAGTCTATAATTAAGGATAGGGTGACTGAACACCTCGAGAATTTTCAGTTAATGAGAGAGAGCCAGCATGGATTTGTGAAAGGTAGGTCGTGCCTGACAAACCTGATTGAATTTTTTGAAGAGGTGACTAAAGTAGTGGACAGAGGAATGTCAATGCATGTTATTTATATGGACTTCCAGAAGGCATTTGATAAAGTCCCATATAAAAGACTGTTAGCTAAGATCGAAGCCCATGGAATTGAGGGAAAAGTACGGACTTGGATAGGAAGTTGGCTGAGCGAAAGGCGACAGAGAGTAGGGATAATGGGAAGGTACTCACATTGGCAGGATGTGACCAGTGGAGTCCCGCAGGGATCTGTCTTGGGGCCTCAATTATTCACAATATTTATTAACGACTTAGATGAAGGCATAGAAAGTCTCAAATCTAAGTTTGCTGATGACACAAAGATTGGTGGCATTGTAAGCAGTGTAGATGAAAACTTCAAATGACAAAGCGATATTGATAGATTAGGTGAACGGGCAAAACTGTGGCAAATGGAATTCAATGTAGACAAATGTGAGGTCATCCACTTTGGACCAAAAAAGGATAGAACAGGGTACTTTCTAAATGGTAAAAAGTTAAAAACAGTGGATGTCCAAAGGGACTTAGAGTTTCAGGTACATAGATCATTGAAGTGTCATGAACAGGTGCAGAAAATAATCAAGAAGGCAAATGGAATGCTGGCCTTTATATCTAGAGGACTAGAGTACAAGGGAGCAGAAGTTATGCTGCAGCTATACAAAACCCTGGTTAGACCGCACCTGGAGTACTGTGAACAGTTCTGGGCATATTGGCCTTGGAGGGTGTGCAGCGTAGGTTTACTAGAATGATACCCAGACTTCAAGGGTTAAGTTACAAGGAGAGATTACACAAATTGGGGGTGTATTCTCTAGAGTTTAGAAGGTTAAGGGGTGATCTGATCGAAGTTTATAAGATATTAAGGGGAACGGATAGGGTGGATAGAGAGAAACTATTGCCGCTGGTTGGGGATTCTAGGATTAGGGGGCACAGTCTAAAAATAGAGCCAGAGCTTTCAGGAGCGAGATTAGAAAACATTTCTACACACAAAGGGTGATAGAAGTTTGGAACTCTCTTCCGCAAACGGCAATTGATACTAGCTCAATTGCTAAATTTAAATCTGAGATAGATAGCTTTTTGGCAATCAAAGGTATTAAGGGATCTGGGCCAAAGGCAGGTTTCTGGAGTTAGATCACAGATCAGCCATGATCTTATCAAATGGCGGAGCAGGCACGAGGGGCTGAATGGCCTACTCCTGTTCCTATGTTCCTATGGCTGTTCAGATGCAAAGGTCTGTCCATATTTAATTATGGGAATGTCCTTATACTGTTCCATCAGGCCCAGAAGTTGTTGGGTGATTGATAGCTTCCATGTAGAATCAGAATGGTTGGTAATTTTCATAAGCTCTGAATTAATTAGCAAATGTTATCTGATGTCAGAAGTGGAACTAAATTAAGATTCTACCAGAATGTTTTAGAAATGGAAACGGAACATTTGATGTTATAGAAGACATGTTGTCAGCTAAGATGATAGATACTGCACTCCTTCAACTTGTCAGTACAAATCCCACATTGTGTTTTTGACTATTACACTGATCAACTGTGCAGGTATGCCTTATTTCCTGTGATTCTTGGAACTGGACAAGTGGTCAAGCAGAGAAAGTCATCCTCACTCATGGTAGTTTTGTTAATCAAAACTAATTATTTTATGATTTTCTACAAGCATTCATGAAGCAAAAATCAAACCATACTATACTGTATACTTCACTCTATAAAATCCCATTGCACACTTAATAAATCATTACATAATAACATTGTGAATTAACAATTCATACGCACATCAGTCAAATCATGTAATGTATACAACCTTTAAACCAAGGATTTTATTCATCAAGGCAGCTCACAAGTGACCAGCTTATTGTGTGCCGCAATCGTCGTCTTGCGTGATGTTCAACTGCTGTGTAGTGAAGAGGCTTCTCTCAAAGTCGTCTTTTTATATTGTTCTTACCAATAGATCTTAGGATTGGGGCGGGTCATTCTGTTTGTCCAATCCCTCCCTGTTGCTATGTCAATCATTAACATACTTCAATGATTGACAGTTTAGGCTTTGATCATGTGACTGGAGACCCTTTCATGGAGAAAAGACCAGGTGTTCGAACGACGGGTTGTAAAAGGCCCCTTTACTGTCCATTTATGGCCTTTCATCTAGAGATAGCCCCTTACATTTGTATGCACAGACATTCTTAATGAGTGACCATAACATGGTTACATTCCATATCCAATTAGAGGGTGAGAAGGTTGGTTCTCAAACAAGCATACTGAGCTTGAATAAAGGAGACTATGATGGTATGAGAGCGGAATTGATTAAAGTGGACTGGGAAATAGATTAAAGGGTAAGACGATACATGAACAGTGGTGTTCATTTAAGGAGTTATTTTACAACTTTCAAAAAATGTATATTCCACTGAGGAAAAAAGGGTGTAAAAGAAATGACAGCCATCCGTGGCTAAGTAAAGAAATTAAGGATAGTATCCGACTAAAAACAAGCACATATAAGGTAGCCAAACTTAGTGGGAGGATAGAAGATTGGGAAGTCTTCAAAAGACAGCAAAAAGTAACGAAAGGATTGATTAAAAAAGGGAAGATAGATTATGAAAATAAATTAGCAAAAAATATAAAAACAAGAGTTTTTATAGTTATATAAAAAGAAAAAGGGTGGCTAAGGCAAACGTAGGTCCCTTAGAGGATGAGACCAGGAAATTAATGGTGGGAAACATGGAGATGGCAAAAATGCTGAACAAATATTTTGTTTCAGTCTTTACGGTAGAGGACACTAAGAATATCCCAACACTGGACAAACAGGGGGCTCTGGGGGGGGGGGGGGGGGGGGAGAGGAGCTAAATACGATTAAAAGCACGAAGGAATTGGTACTCAGTAAAATAATGGGACTCAAGGCGGACAAATCCCCTGGACCTGATGGCTTACATCCTAGGGACTTGAGGGAAGTGGCAGTAGGGATTGTGGATGCTTTGGTAATTTTCCAAAATTCTCTGGACTCGGCAAAGATCCCGGCAGATTGGAAAACTGCTAATGTAACACCCTTATTTAAAAAGGGTAGTAGGCAGAAGGCTGGAAATTATAGACCAGTTAGCCTAACATCTGTGGTGGGTAAAATTTTGGAGTCTATTATTAAGGAGACAGTAACGGAACATTTGGATAAACATAACTTAATAGGACAAAGTCAGCATGGCTTTATGAAGGGGAAGTCATGTCTGACAAATTTGCTTGAGTTCTTCGAGGATATAACGTATAGGGTGGATAAAGGGGAATCAGTGGACGTAGTGTATTTAGACTTCCAGAAGGCATTCGACAAGGTGCCACATAAAAGATTATTGCTCAAGATAAAGAATCACTGGATTGGGGGTAATATTCTGGCATGGGTGGAGGATTGGTTATCTAACAGGAAGCAGAGAGTTGGGATAAATGGTTCATTCTTGGACTGGCAACCAGTAGCCAGTGGTGTTCCGCAGGGGTCGGTACTGGGTCCCCAACTCTTTACAATCTATATTAACGATTTGGAGGAGGGGACCGAGTGTAACATATCAAAGTTTGCAGATGATACAAAGATGGGAGAGAAAGTAGAGAGTGAGGAGGACATAAAAAACCTACAGGGGGATATAGACAGGCTGGGTGAGTGGGCGGAGATTTGGCAGATGCAATACAATGTTGGAAAATGTGAGGTTATGCACTTTGGCAGGAAAAATCAGAGAGCAAGTTATTATCTTAATGGCGAGAAACTGGAAAGTACTGCAGTACAAAGGGATCTGGGGGGTCCTAGTGCAAGAAAATCAAGAAGTTAGTATGCAGGTGCAGCAGGTGATCACGAAGGCCAACGGAATGTTGGCTTTTATTGCGAGCGGGATAGAATATAAAAACAGGGAGGTATTGCTGCAGTTATATAAGGTATTGGTGAGACTGTACCTGGAATACTGCATACAGTTTTGGTGTCCATACTTAAGAAAAGACATACTTGCTCTCAAGGCAGTACAAAGAAGGTTCACTCGGCTAATCCTGGGGATGAGGGGGTGGACATATGAGGAGAGGTTGAGTAGATTGGGACTCTACTCATTGGAGTTCAGAAGAATGAGAGGCGATCTTATTGAAACATATAAGATTGTGAAGGGGCTTGATCGGGTGGATGCGGTAAGGATGTTCCCAAGGATGGGTGAAACTAGAACTAGGGGGCATAATCTTAGAATAAGGGGCTGCTCTTTCAAAACTGAGATGAGGAGAAACTTCTTCACTCAGAGGGTAGTGGGTCTGTGGAATTTGCTGCCCCAGGAAGCTGTGGAAGCTACATCATTAAATAAATTTAAAACAGAAATAGACAGTTTCCTAGAAGTAAAGGGAATTAGGGGTTACGGGGAGCGGGCAGGAAATTGGACATGAAGCTGAGTTCGGATTGGTCAAGGCCCTGTGGGTGGCGGAGCGGGCCCAGGGGCTGAGTGGCCGGGTCCTGTTCCTACTTCTTGTGTTCTTTAGATTTGAGGTTAGGATCAGATCAGCCATGATCTTATTGAATGGCGGAGCAGGCTCGAGGGGCCGATTGGCCTCCTCCTGCTCCTATTTCTTATGTTCTTAGTAATCCTGACGTCTCCAATTTTGATTGCTTCAGATCTATTCCTTATACCATTTGACCATGTGCTGGATGCAATACTATTTGATATTTTACAAATCCCAGTTCTTTGAACAGATTACCAGATAGGAATGAGAGGCCCATGCCTTTTCACACCTATCAATGCTTTCCCGATCTGAAGCCTTTGATGTAGGCCCTTGTTGTCTTTTCTTACATTACCCCCTGCTGTGTTGAAAAGCTTGTGTTTCCAAAAGCCTGACAACCCTTTAAGCTTAATATTATCCATCGAGCTTATTTATTTAATAATCTAGATATCTATCCACAGTACAATGTCTTCAATCCCAAAACTCATACTTCTCCAATGCCATCAATGTCATTTTCAAGAACAGTTTACTACATTATTGCATTTTCAGGTTTTCAAATGTCTGTTTAAAAGAGGCACAGTTAACCCTTCTCTTAAAGTGTCTTTTGTTAAAGGGGTTTTGAACCCCACAACTATAAATGTATTTTTAAAAGAATGTTAGGCACTGGAAATACAGATATTCTCCAGGCCCCAGAGCCTATCCTTCCAAATGTGCCAAACTAGAATTGTCAGGCAATCTAGAAAGCAACAGAAAAGCTTTAGAATCTTAATGGTGGTTCCTCGCAGACGGCCTTGGTCCCTTACAGACGACCTCAGTTCCTAGAGGGCAGTCTCAATCCCTCACTGGCGGCCTCAAGTCTGGAGCGCAATTGTAATTTTTCAGTGCCTAACCTGGCTTGTGTCTTTAAGACCATGGCCTTGATTTTCCACTAGCTCCCCGGCGGGACATGCAGCATCAACTGATCTGCTGGCTTTCTGCTCTCCCCGCAGCTTTCAGGATTTCTGTTGTGAAGTGAGGGATGGATAAGAACATAAGCAATAGGAGCAGGAGCAGGAGTAGGCCATACGGCCCTTCGAGCCTGCTCCGCCATTCAATAAGACCATGGCTGATTTTCAACCTCAACTCCACTTTCCTGCCCGATCCCCATATTCCTTGATTCCCCTGGAGTCTCAAAATCTATCCATTTCAGCCTTGAATACGTTCAATGACTCAGCATCCACAGCCCTCTGGGGTAGAGAATTCCAAAGATTCACAACCCTCCTCATCTCAGTCTTAAATGGCCGAACCCTACACAATATATTCTATATCAATATATCTTCCTATATCTGGGCAGGTGCATTGCAATAACATACAAGTGATGGAAATACAACAACTTGCATTTATATAGCGCTTTTAATGTAGGAGCTTCACAGGAGCGATTATCAAACAAAATTTGACAGCCTCGTAAGAAGATAGGACAGGTGACCAAAAGAGGTCAAAGAGGTAGGTTTTAAGGTGCATCTTAAAGGAGGAGAGAGGTTTAGGGAGGGAATTCTAGAGCGTAGGACCTAGGTAGCTGAAGGCACGGCTGCCAGTGGTGGAGCAATTAAAATTGGGAATGCACAAGAGGCAAGAATTGGAGGAGCGTAGAGATCTCGGAGGGTTGTAGGGCTGGAGGAGATTATAGAGATAGGGAGGGGCGAGGCCATGGAGGGATTTGTAAAGAAAGATGAGACTTTTAAAATTGAAGCATTCCTGGACCAGGAGCCAATGTAGGCCAGCGAGTACAGGGGTGATGGGTGAACGGGACTTGTTGCCAGTTAGGATACGGGCAGCAGAGTTTCGGTTGAGCTCAAGTTTATGGAAGGAGGAAGACGGGAGGCCGAACAGGAGAGCATTGGAATAGAGGTAACAAAGGCATGGATGAGGGTTTCCAGCAGCAGATGAGTTGAGGCAGGGGCGGAGACGGGCGATGTTACGGAGGTGGAAGTAGGCGGTCTTGGTGATGGAGTGAATATGTGGTCGGAAGTTCATCAGGGTCAGTTAGGACGCCAAGGTTGCGAACGGTCTGGTTCAGCCTCAGACAGTGGCCAAGGAGAGGGACGGTGGCCAGGAAACGGAGCTTATGGCGGGGACCGAAGACAATGGCTTCGATCTTCCCAGTATTTAATTGGAGGAAATTTCTGCTCATCCAGTAGGACAAGCAGTGTGACAAATCAGAGACAGTGGAGGGGTCGAGAGAGAGGTGCTGGTGAGGTAGAGCTGGATGTCATCAGCATACACGTTGGAATCTGACATGTTTTCGGATGATGTCACCAAAGGACAGCATGTAGATGAGAAATCTACATTTGAGTTTCTCCGTTTCAATCCCTGGCCTGTGCTGAGTTAGCAGATATCAATCTGATCAAGAGTTGGGTTGCAGCAGGTGGCCTCAGTGCCCTGAGCCATGGTTCCTGCTCCTGATTACTATCTGGCAATCCCCGTTGGAAAATGCACAGGATTCGGCTTCGATATCTCTTATTTTGAAGATTGTAGTAATATTAAATGGAGAAACACTTTCTTGTGCCTTTCTCTCTTAACTGTCCTCTCTCTGACCTCAGTCTCTGTTCCACCCTCAGACCTCAGATTAATGCACTTTCTACAGTTTATAGAGCATGAAACAATAGGTGTGTAATAAAAATAATCATTTTTTCTCTCATACTTGCTCACTGCCCTTCTGTTTATTTTAAATACGCTATCAATGTTACCTCAATAAATTGGTCCTCTTATTTTTCAAAATTAATTTGAAAAGCTGAATTTGAGAGCACATGAAATTGGAGGTAACCATGTGAAATATGGTGGTAGGAGACAGATTAGGGATAAAGGGAATGTTCTTTGATTGGCAGGATGTGACAAGTGGTGATCCCCAGGGATCTGTACTGGGCCTCAGCTTTTCACCATATATATCAATGATGGATGAAGGAATAGAGAGTTGTATATCCAAGTTTGCAGGAAGATCGGACAGATGGGGACCAAGGATATCCTCTTCAACCCTGGCTTACGACTCCCTTGAGAAAACCATGAACAGGTACCATTGTGATGTTAAAACAAAGGTTCATATGCTTAGATAGATTGGAACCGGGGCAGGGGGATCGATGTTTCAATACATCTCTGCCAAGGTCCCAGAGATCATAATATCTTGTTGCCTGTTGCACAGTTTTGCTCTATAAAGAGACATTATCATAGTGTACGTTACATAGAGTCTACAGCACAGAAATAGGCCGTGTGCCCCAACTGGTCTATGCTCCTCAGGAGCCTCATCCCACCCCTACTTCATCTAACCCTATCAGCATATCCTTCTATTATTTTCTCCTTTATGTGCTTATCTATCTTCCCCTTAAATGCATCTATGCTAGGTGCCTCAACTACTCCTTGTGGTAGTACGTTCCACGTTCTAACCACTCTTTGGGTAAAGAAGTTTTCTCCTAAATTCCCTATTTGATTTATTTTTAGTTTTGGGCTTCCCCAAAAATGGAAAAAGTTTAGTTAGT
Source organism: Heptranchias perlo (assembly GCF_035084215.1). Lineage (NCBI taxonomy): Eukaryota > Metazoa > Chordata > Chondrichthyes > Hexanchiformes > Hexanchidae > Heptranchias > Heptranchias perlo. Next base: position 50,671,240 of record NC_090345.1, on the reverse strand, counting down.
ATTAGCACACTCCCCGAGCTCCACAGTCACATCTGAGTAGCAGAGCGTCGGGAGAGCACGGAGCACCATGGGAGCAGCCACAAGTACTTAAACCAGAGAGCGACAGAGCATCGGGAGAGCGCAGAAAACAAACTGAGAAAATTTGCAAAAAAAGACATCACAGTTGACGTAGTGGAGGAGCCTGTGAAAGCGAAGGTAAGTCAATTTAGTATACACTAAAACATTAATTGTAGTTGGTTATCACTGATTATGAAATAACTATCTTAAAAAGGTAAAGAAAGTTAAGTAATAAGTATCTAAGGGGATAAAATAAATTAATTAGGGGATACTAACATTAAAGGGCTCCAAAATTGTACTAAGAATCTGGTATACATAAATTTTAAATAGAGAAAATATAGGAGTTAAAGGGGCACTAAGATATAACATGAGATATGCATCGGTAGACTCTAAATAGAATGGAGGGACAGCTGAAACCTGTTGCCTGCAATTCCTGCACCATATGGGAACTCCAGGACACTTCAGGTGTGCTGGGTGACCTTGTGTGCAGGAAGTGCCTCTGGCTGCTTGATCTCAGTTTGAGCTTGAGGAACAGCTGGAGTCACTGCAGGGCATACTAGAGGCTGAGAATTTCCTGGATCGTACATTCCAGGAGGTGGTCACCCCACAGCCACAGAAAGTTCAGGAATGCAGTTGTTATAGGGGACTCTAGTCAAGGGGACAGACAGGTGTTTCTGCAACTGCCAACTTGAATCCCGCATGGTGTGTTGCCTCCATGGTGCCAGTGTAAAGGACATCACTGAGCGGGTGCAGAACATTTTAGGGGGGGGGGGTGCGGAAAGGGGAAAAGCCAAAAGTCATGCTCCATGTGGGAACCAATGACATAGGAAGAAAAAGGGGTTTGAGTTACTGCGGTCAGAGTTTCAGGAGCTAGGGAGGAAGTTTAAAAAGCAGGACCTCAAAAGGTAGTAATCTCTGGATTACTCCCAGTGTCTCAGGTTGGAGAGTGTAGGAATAGTAGGAAAAGACAGGTTAATACACAGCTGGAGAAATGGTGCAAGAGGAAGAGCTTCAGATTCCTGGGGCAGGAAGGATCTGTTCATGATGAACAGGTTGAACCTCAATAGAGCTGGGACCAATGTCCTCAGGGGGAGATTAATTAGTACTGTGGGGGGAGGGTTTAAATTAATTTGGTAGGGATTGGGCACCAGGATGAAACTAGAGAGGAGAAACAAGGTGGACAGAGGACTGGGAGAGACAAATAGCAAAAGAGTAAAGAAAAGTTCAGAAATAGGAGGGATCAGACAGGGCAAATGCAAGGCAGTCTAAAATGAGTTTGAAGTGCATGTACGTAAATGCACGTGGTGTGGTAAATAAGGTTGGTGAGCAGCAGGCTTAAGTCGCCACATGGGACTATGGTAACAGAGATCTGGCTCAAAGAAGGGGAGGATTGTGTACTTAATATTCCTGGCTACTAAGTATTCAGGGAAGATAGGGAAGTAAAGAAAGGAGGGGGGTGGAGGATGGCAGTATTGATCAAAGAAACTATTATAGCACTGGAAAGGGATGATGCAGTTGAGGGTCAAAGACAGAATCTATTTGGTTAAAATTAAGGAACAATAGAGGAGCTATTACACTACTGGGTGTATACCATAGGCCACCAAATAGTGGGAACAAGATAGAGGAGCAAATTTGTAGGCAAATTACAAAAAGATGCAAGAACTATAGAGTAGTTATAATGGAGGACTTCAATTGTCCCTTTATAGCCTGGGATAGTAATAATGTAAAGGGTATAGGGAATTTCTTATTTTGCGTGATTCTTGAACACTGGACGAATAGTCAAACAAAGAAAGTTACCCTCACTCACGGTAGTTTCATTAATCAAGTGATTATTTAATGATGGCATTGATATAGACATTCATGAAGCAAAATCAAATCATATGACTTTCCTCTATAAAATCCTATTATACACTTAAGTCATTACATAATAATGCTGTGAATTATTAACAATTCATACACACCAGGCAAATCATTAATACTTATACAACCTTTGAACCAAGGATCATGCTCATCGAGCCTGAAGGTTGATCAGCTCTTCAGTACTCAAGGTCCTCTTCTTCTTGCGTGATGTTCAACTGCAGCATGCAGTCCTTGTGACTGCCGGGTGGTGAAGAGACTGTTCGTCTCTCAAGGTCTTTTTATATTGTTTTTTTACCAACAGGACGTAGGATTGGGGAGGGTCATTCTTTTTGTCCAATCGCTCCCTGTTGCTATGCCTCAATCATTAACATACCTCAATGATTGACAGTTTAGGCTTTGATCATGTGACTGGAGACCCTTTGATGGAGAAAAGACCAGGTGATCGAACCATGGAACGTAAAAGGCCCCTTTACTGTCTCTCTTTATAGTCTTTCATCTAGAGGTAGCTCCTTACATTTCTATGCCCAGATATTCTTAATGGTCCTTACATCTCTAATTTTGATTGCTTCATTGGCTTCACATCCATTCCTTATACCATTTGACCATCGAGCTTCAAGCATGGCTCACCAATGAGTCCATTGAGGCCCTGACAACGGCCCTTCGGACTCAGGGTGAACAACATTCTGCCGCCTTAAACAGGCAGGCAGATACTCTGGCACTGGCCTTACAAGGCTTCACACATGTCCTCAAAACTGTCATCCAGCAGGTTGGTAGGAGTGATGTGGGCCTGGCCCAGGGGCAGGAAGATGGCGAAAGGGGACATGGAAGTGGGAACGCCACTCAAAGCACCCCCACGTCTCACCCGTTGCCCCCCCCCTCAATCAGTACCCGCAATGCTGCCTCCTCTCCAGGTGGCCGAGTCTGCCCCTGCACAGGTGTAGGTGGAGCAGTCTTTGGAGGGGCCCTCACGGGCACCGAAACCCAGAGGGCGTGGGCCCAAAGCATCTAATCGGTCACGGTATGAACAAGAGCAACCTGCCACTACCTCTGCTGCAGCCACAGGGGATGCACCAAGTAGGAGTACTGGATTTTTCACACTGTCTGATATTAGGAGAACCAGGTGAGCAGCTGTTCTGCCCATGGATTGCTGCTCCTCCTTCGCCGCCTCCTCCTCCTCCTCCTCCATGTGGGTGGCAGATATGGATGGTGGCAGATATGGATGGGGCCTCCTCCAGCGGCATCCCTCTCTGTTGTGCCATGTTGCGTCCCACTCTGGTGTGTATTGAAGTGCTCCCCCAGAACGATCAAGGCACCTGAAGCGCATCTTGAGCAGCCCTATAGCATGCTCAATTGTAGGCCTAGTAGCGATGTGGCTGTTGTTATATTGACGCTGTTGCTCGGTGGTGGGGTTCCTCAGAGGTGTCATGAGCCATGGGTGCAGGGGGTATCCCTTGTCCCTGAGGAGCCAGCCCTTGCGGATGTTTGGAGCGTAAAAGAGGGGCGGGATGTTGGACTCCAGGAGGATGAAGGAATTGTGGCAGTTGCCAGGGTATCTGGTGCACACGTGAAGGAATCTCTTGCGGTTGTCGCAGATGAGCTGAGTGTCGATGGAGTGATAGCCCTTCCTGTTGATGAACAGTCCTGGCTCATGTGGAGGTGCTCGTATTGCGATATGGGTTCAATCGATTACACCCTGCACCCATGGGAAGCCAGCCACAGCGTGGAATCCCACTGCCCTCTCTGTCTGGCTGAGGTCATCCATGGGGAAGTTGACGTAGTGTGAGGCCCTGCGTAACAAGCCGTCGGTGACCTGCCTTATGCACTTCTGTGCAGACAACTGAGAGACCCCGGCGATGTCCCCGGTGGCACCCTGGAAGGATCCGGAGGCGAAGAAGTTGAGGGCAGTGGTAACTTTGACAGCGACAGGTAAGGAGATGATGCTCGGCCCAGCCGGGAGCAGCTCAGCATGAAGGAGGCTGCAGATGTCCACGACTACCTAGCGACTGAGTCTGAGCCTCGGTCTGTAGACCCTGTTGCAAGGGTAGTGCCTCCTGCGATGTCGCTCTCTCTGTTGCCCTCCGTGCTGCTGTGCAGGTGCCTGATGTTCAACCACAGTGTGCGTTCCTTGTGACTGCCGGGTGGTGAAGAGGCTGTTCTTCTTTCAAAGTCTTTTTATATTATTTTTTTACCAATAGGACGTAGGATTGGGGCGGGTCATTCTGTTTGTCCAATCCTTCCCTGTTGCTATGCCTCAATCATTAACATACTTCAATGATTGATAGTTTAGGCTTTGATCATGTGACTGGAGACCCTTTGATGTAGGAAAGACCATGTGCTCGAATGACTGGTTGTAAAAGGCCCCTTTACTGTCCATTTATGGCCTTTCATCTAGAGGTAGCTCCTTACATTTCTACGCCCAGACATTCTTAATGGTCCTTACATCTCCAATTTTGATTGCTTCAGTGGTTTTAAATCCATTCCTTATTCCATTTGACCATATGGTGGATGCAGTACCCCTTGATGTTTCACAACTTCCAGCTCTTTGAACAGACTACCAGATAGGAATGAGAGGCCCATGCTTTTTTCACACCTATCAATGCTTTCCTGATCTGAAGCCTTTGATGTATGCCTTTGTTGCCTTTACTTACATTACCCCCTGCTGTGTTGAAAAGCTTGTGTTTCCAAAAGCCTGTGTTTTTGAAAGCCTGACAACACTTTAAGCTCAATATTATCCATCCAGCTTTTTTATTTAATAATCTAGATACCTGTCCGCAGTACAATGTCTTCAGTCCCGAAACTCATACTTCTCCAATGCCATCAATGTCATTGAGGCAAAAACAGGATTTGTGAGAACACAGTTTACCACATTACTGCGTTTGCAGGTTTTCAAAAGACTTTGTTTAAAAGGGTTACAGTTAATCCTTTCCTTCAAATGTCACAAAGGCAAAGAGGGGGAGGAATTCCTGAAATATGTACAAGAGAACTTTCTTGATCAGTGTGTTCCCAGCCCAATGGGAAAGGAATCAGTGCTGGATCTAGTTCTGGGGAATGAAGTGGGGCAAGTGGAGTATGTTTCAGTGGGGGAGCATTTGGGGAACAATGATCATAATATCATTAGGTTTAGAATAGTTATGGAAAAGGACAAGAAACAATCAAGCATAAAAATATTTAACTGGAGGAGGGCAAATTTCAGTGAGTTAAAAGGGGATCTTGCCCTGATGGATTGGAATCATAAATTGGTAGGCAAAACAGCGATTGAACAATGGGACTCCTTCACGGAGGAGTTGATTCGGGTCTAGAGTAGACACATTCCCACGAGAGGGAAAGGAAGGGCAACAAAACCAAAGCTCACTGAATGACTAACGATATAGAGATCAAAATGAAACAGAAAAAGGAGGCTTATGAAAGATGTAAAGTTCATAATACAGTAGAGAACTAGGCTGAATACAGAAAGTACGGAGAAGATCTAAAAAAGGAAATAAGAGGGGCAAAGAAAGGGTATGAGAATAGATTAGCAGCTAACATAAAAGGGAACCCAAAAGTCTTTTATAAACATATAAATAGTAAAAAGGTAGTCAAAGGAAGGGTGGGACCGATCTGGGACATGGAGGCAGAGAGCATGGCTGAGGTACTAAATGAATACTTCGTATCAATCTTCACTAGAGAAGAGGATGCTGCCAATGGAGCAGTAAAGGAGGAGGTGGTAGTGATATTGGATAGGATAAAAATAGATAAAGAGGAGGTACTTAAAAGGTTAGCAGTACTCAAAGTAGATAAGTCACCCGGTCCAGATGGGATGCATCCTAGGTTACTGAGGGAAGTAAGGGTAGAAATTGCGGAGGCTCTGGCCACAATCTTCCAATTCTTCTTAGATAGGGGGACAATGCCAGAGGACTGGAGGATTGCAAATGTTACACCCCTGTTCAAAAAAGAGGAGAGAGATAAACCTGGCAACTACAGGCCAGTCAGCCTAATGTCAGTGGTTGGGAAAACATTTGGAGACAATAATCAGGGACAAAATAAATAGGCACTTGGAAAAGTCTGGGCTAATAAATGAAAGTCAGCATGGATTTGTTAAAGGAAAATCGTGTTTGACTAACTTGATTGAGTTCTTTGATGAAGTAACGGAGAGGGTTGCTGAGGGTAGTGCGATTGATGTTGTGTATATGGACTTTCAAAAGGCATTTGATAAAGTGCCACATAATAGACTTGTTAGCAAAATTAAAGCCCATGGGATTAAAGGGACAGGGGCAACGTGGATACAAAATTGGCTAAGGGACAGAAAGCAGAGAGTAGTGGTGAACGGTTGTTTTTCAGACTGGAGGGAAGTATACAGTGATGTTCCCCAGGGGTCAGTATTAGGACCACTGCTCTTTTTGATATATTTTAATGACCTGGACTTGGGGATACAGGGTATAATTTCAAAATTTCCAGATGTCACGAAACTCGGAAATATAGTAAACAGTGAGGAGGATTTTGGCAGACCTCAGGAGGACATAGACTGGTGAAATGGGCAGAACACGTGGCCGATGAAATTCAACACAGAGAATTGTGAAGTGATACATTTTGGTAGGAAGAATGAGGAGAGGCAATATAAACTAAATGGTATAATTTTAAAGGGGGTGCGGGAACAGAGAGACCTGGGGGTGTATGTACACGGATTTTTGAAGGTGGTAGGACAAGTTGAGAAGGCTGTTTTTAAAAAAAAAAGCATATGGTTTCCCGGGCTTTATTAATAGAGGCAGAGAGTACAAAAGCAATGAAGTTATGTTAAACCTTTATAAACCACTGGTTAGGCCTCAGCTGGAGTATTGTGTTCAGTTCTGGGCACCACACTTTGGGAAGGATGTCAAGGCCTCAGAGAAGGGGGAAGAGGAGATTTACTAGAATGGTACCAGGGATGAGGGACTTCAGTTATGTAGAGAGACTGTAGAAGCTAGGGTTGTTCTTCTTAGAGCAGAGACAGTTAAGTGTGTTCAAAATCATGAAGGGTTTTGATAGAGTAAATAAGGAGAAACTGTTTCCAGTGACAGAAGGGTCGGTAACCGGAGAACGCAGATTTAAAGTGATTGGCAAAAGAAGCAGAGGCGATATGAGGAACATTTTTTTTACCCAGCGAGTTGTAATGATCTGGAATGTACTGCCTGAAAGGGCGGTGGAAGCAGATTCAATAATAACTTTCAAAAGGGAATTGGATAAATACTTGAAGGGAAAAAATTTACAGGGCGACGTGGATAGAACAGGAGAGTGGGACTAACTGATAGCTCTTTCAAAGTACATGCACGGTGACGATGGGCCGAATATATCATATTATACCATATTATGAAACTATTTTCTCTACATTTACCCTATTAAACCCTTTCATAATCTTCAGGACCTCTATCAGCCTTCTCTTTTCCGGACAGAAGATATGGCTGCTGTTACAAACAGGAAGGACAGGATTCCCCTCCATAATCCTGGTCGAAATGGAGTGGGATAATGGCAAAGATTGAGTTAAAATCTGACGGTGAGGCCTACCACTGCCTCTCTGTCTGACCTCGATATCCTTGCTCGCTGCATGCAAATGCCAGCAGGGGGGCATGGCCCATATCCCTGGCATATTTCCCTCCTGCCCGCGGAAGGTACCACTGCCTCTCGGCCCTTCCACGTGGAAGATGGAGGTAGGCCTGGGACACTGACCCCGAGGTTAGGGAATAGAGTATGGCGGTCTAGTAGAGACGTCCTCTCCGTCCTTGTAGCCCCACATTCACTTCCCTTTTTATTCTATTCGTTCATGGGATTTGGGCGTTGCTGGCAAGGCCGGCATTTATTGCCCATCCCTAATTGCCTTTGAGAAGGTGGTGGTGAGCCGCCTTCTTGAACTGCTACAGTCCGTGTGGTGAAGGTTCTCCCACAGTGCTGTTAGGAAGGGAGTTCCAGAATTTTGACCCAGTGACGATGAAGGAACGACGATATATTTCCAAGTCGGGATGGTGTGTGACTTGGAGAGGAACGTGCAGGTGGTGTTGTTCCCATGTGCCTGCTGCCCTTGTCCATCAAGCTGGTAGAAGTTGCGGGTTTGGGAGGTGCTGTCGAAGAAGCCTTGGCGAGTTGCTGCAGTGCATCCTGTGGATGGTACACACTGCAGCCACGGTGCACCGGTGGTGAAGGGAGTGAATGTTTAGGGTGGTGGATGGGTGCCAATCAAACGGTAGTAGTCCACCTGTGTAGGTTTCAATCTCTTATCAGGGCATACAAGGCTTGAGGCTCTGTTGATCTTTTTGCGGCCAGCCATGAGTGTGCTTCCACTTGGTGGCAATCCCGCTGAGAGCCCACCGTACATAATAAGCCCAGCAGTAAAATGGGTCGGATTTGGGACAGAGTTGGAGGGTCAGGTGAAAAGTCGTTCAAGGTGCTGAGCAGAGGATGGACATTGCTTTCTGGGGTCTCTTCCTCATGGATACCTGTAGGAAAAGAAAAAGATCATCTCCGGGAATTTCCTTGGGGGATCTTTCGATCGGCCGCCGTAGCTTTGGCAGAATAAAAGCGTAAACTGTGTTTCCGACGGTTACAGGAACCGACGGGGAAAACCCCTGGAGGAAATTCCGGGTGCATATGTTAGAATTCTAGCAGTAATACCCTTAAATGGCAAGCCGGCATTTCCTGCTATGGGCTCACTGCCTGCCCATTGTTACTGCTGTGAGGCCCGAGCCATTTTGAGGTACGGTAGAAAGTGGTTATGCTTCCATCCACACAGCATTATAAGCAGTGTAGATGGAAGCATAAAATTACAGAGAGATAGTAATAGATTAAGTGAATGGGCAAAATTGTGGCAAATGGATTTCAATGTTGCAAGTGTGAGGTCATCCACTTTGGATCTAAAAAGGATAGATCAGAGTACTTTCTAAATGGTGAAAAGCTCGAAACAGGAGGTTCAAAGAGACTTAGGGGTCCATGTCCATAGATCATCAAAATGTCATGGACAGGTACAGAAAATAACCAAAAAGGCTGATGATACGTTGGCCTTTATATCTAAAGGACTAGAATACAAGGGGATAGAAGTTATGCCACAGCTATACAAAGCCCTGGTTAGACCACACCTGGAGTACTGTGTTCAGTTCTGGGCACCACACCTTAGGAAAGATATACTGGTCTTGGAGGGAGTGCAGCGTAGATTTACTAGAATGATACCTGGGCTCCAAGGGTTAAATTATGAGGCGAGATTACACAAACTAGGGTTGTATACCCTGGAATTTAGAAGATTAAGGGGTGATTTGATTGAGGTTTTAAAGATGTTAAGGGGAACTGATAGGGTAGATAGAGAGAAACTATTTCCACTGTTTGGGAGGCCAAGGACTCGTGGACATAGCCTAAAAATTAGAGCCAGGAGTGAAGTTAGGAAACACTTCTACACACAAAGGCTGGTGGAGGTTTGAAACTCTCTTCCGCAAATGGCAGTTGATGCTCGCTCAGTTGTTAATTTTAAGTCTGAGATTGATAGATTTTTGTTAACCAAAGGTATTAAGGGATATGGGGCTAAGGTGGGTATATAGAGTTAGGTCACAGATCAGCCATGATCTCATTGAATGGCGAACAGGCTCGAGGGGCTAAATGGCCTACTCCTGTTCCTATGTTACTGGACTAGTAATCCCGTGAACACGAGTTCAAATTCCACCATGGCAGTTTGAGATTGTGAATTTTTTTAAAAAGCTGGTAAAAGTGACCATGAAGCTGTCGTATTGTTGTAAAAACCCATCTGGTTCACTAATGCCCTTTAGGGAAGGAAACCTGCCGTCCTTACCCGGTCTGGTCTATAGGTGGCTCCAGTCCCACACTAATGTGGTTGACTTTTAACTGCCCTCTGAAGTGGCCGAGTATCCAACTACTACAAAGAATAACACTTTTACCACATGGACTGCAGCGGTTCAAGAAGGCAGCACACCACCACCTCCTCAAGAGCAACTGGGATGGGCAATAAAAGCTGGCCTTGCCAGCAATGCCCACATCCTGAGAACGAATTTTAAAAAAACATACAGCTGGTGAGCTGCAGGCGCCAAACAGCCTCTGTGAGGCAGATTTCTGGCTGTGGAGGGCAGGAAATCAGCTGGCTCTTACACAGGGCTGTTTGACAGTCAAGAGCCGGCGGGGGGAGGGAGGCCATCGTGGGCTCTAATTTGCAAATTGCAAATGACCTCCCATCTGAAACAGGCAGGTGCTCTGGCCGCCCTTCTCAGAACCCTGGAGCATCAGCGGGGCAGTGAGTGATCCAACGTCATTTGCAGGCCACTGCCGGCCCATTTACAGGCGGAGGCACTTAAAATCAGCCCCAATATCACCCTAGAGTCCAGCCTACGTGTCACCTTGTGTGAGGCCATGCACGTGCAGCATGTATGTGTCCTGGATTGGCTGCTTGTGTGGTGGCTCTAACTTGACTCCACAAGACACTTGTGTGACATTAGAAGCATATTTGTCTGCTAAAAACAAAGTGGGCTCTGCAGCTACACGGGCATTCATGTGCGTGTTTCAAGTAGCTCTTAAGGGCACGCTGTCCACAGTTAAAGGAATGATGCACATTCAGAAATCTAAATTCTTGCTGCAAGCAGTTAAGGATGGAAGCAAGGAGAGAAAGGAGCAGGTTACGAGACTGCTTTGTATATTGCCTCAGTGAAGCTGCACCAAGAAAAGAATGAACTCTTGTCATTCATTGTAAGGTCCTGTGCTAAAAGTATACAGCGTGTATACTGTTACCATAGTAACCTTCCTGAATCCAAAAACTTTCTTTCTCTCTAATCCCATGACCTACAGACGTGGGAAACTGCTTTGACTCGCTTGTTCACCTCCATCCATGGATTTCTAACAGTGCTCCTGATTGGAGGATATCCTTTCACTATAAAGAGCGCAATCCTCCTTTGCAGTATACCCTGTAGTAAGGCAGGCCTGCTCCTTTCTCTCCTTGCTTCCATCCTTAACTGCTTGCAACAAGAATTTAGATTTTTGAATGTGCATCATTCCTTTAAATGTGGGCAGCATGCCCTTAAGAGCTGTTGACTTGCCAAGGTCAACCTTACACTTCTTGTGCACCATTCGCACAATGCATTGTGGTCCTGAGGACAGTGTGACCTGACTACATAATCAGCACTTATATCAGGAAAACCTGTCAGGCAGATTGATGACTTTAAATCTTACTGTGAATAGTAGCTGTGTTTAAATATGAAAGAGCTGATCTTTCTATACACGATCCCATTTTAGTCTTCAAAGTAAAGAGACGGTGTAATTGGGGTCCTTTCTCAAGGGTTATTAGTGAATTTCAGCTTCACCGGGCAGTTGACAAACTGTAGCCAGTGGAAGACTCCACGTGAATATCTGAGATCACGTACAGTATTAGCTTTTCCTTACGGATGTGAGTGCCAAGTTACAAAAATTCTAAAAAGTTATGAAGCATTTATTATTTTGAAAGATGTTTAAAACACTAGTAAGAAATCACATTCTTTTATTATAACCTAGTGAAATCTATGCTCTCGCATGATTAATTTTACATTCTTAATAAACCCAATTCACAGCTGATGGCCTGAAGTATATCGTTTATCAGACTGTTGTTGGAGAGAGTACGGAGCATCTCATACCATTTGCAATGAGTGTACCAGCAGCAGAAGGGCATGCCACATTATCATTGTGCGTAAAGTCATGTTTTGGTTGAGGGAGTGTGAGCTTGCGTGTTGAAGCATACGTTTGTGATGGGCACAAGAAAAGATTTCTGCGAGCCCAAATCATAACCCCCTTAATGTGCCTGGGTTTGATGTCGGGGTTACATCGTATGCGATGATGCTGCAGATTACCATCCCCCCTCTACAGATATGAGAGTGGTGGTCTGCTCTGTTCCATACCTGCAGGATGGCCCGGAGTAGGAGGCACTATTGGACAGGTGAGGGTACTTCGGCTTATACTTGGCTCAGTATTTGCCATCATAGTCAACAGCTCCCACTCCTGATGTACAGATTCTCCACCCTTCAAAACTGCTATCATCACTCCGACCTTTGACCCCCCTCTGTCCTCTCCAACTACCACCTCTGACCATCCCTAATTCTCTAGAGTCCGTGAACACATTGTCAGCTGCTCACTAGTGTTGAATACGTCACTATATGCAGATGCCTCTGCCTCATTATTTAACCCATGCAGAGTGCCAATGTTTGAGCTGGCGCCTGGGAGGGATGAAGAGTCTGACGATGTATTCTCAGGCGGTTTGTCCTCCGAGATGACCCCTTCAGAATCCTCTTGCTGCTGAGAGGACCTAGAAGAAAGGGACAAGAGTTAGGACGGCAGATAGAAGCTGGATATTTGCACATGACAGTCTTGACAATACAGCTTGAAGTTGTTCAGCTTGCTGCATTTGTACTGAGGTTAGTTGAAGGGATATGAGTAATATGCAGACACCCTGCTGAGGTAAGCTGCCAGCTCCGACTTACCCGATGCTCATGGCTCTGCCTGGGCCATTGATCTCCACAGCTTCTTGCTCTGCTTGGGTGAGGGCAATGATATTGGCAACTCCTCCCCTGGTCTTGGTGAGAGTTAGTGAGTGGCTACTAAGAAGGTGAGTGGAGATGTGCAGGGCTTGTGCATGTGCTGGGAGCTGGAGAAGAAGCAAGATGGAATGGGGAGGGTGTACAGAGAAACTTGAGATGCTTTTATGCTGGCTGTCATAATTTGATTTATGGTTTTGTGCCATTTTAATGCCACGAACTTCCAGCATGTAGGTCATGTGCAGCTGGCAGCAACAACAGTGAGGCCTGTAAATTAGGGACATCTAAGGGACTTGCATCAGGTATCCTTTATTTGCAGGTGTCCCTATTTTCAAAATGGTCATTGTATGAACAGTAAATTATTTGGAATTGTCAATGGGTGTTCCTTTATTGGAGGTGCCCTTTTGTAAAAGTTTCACTGCACTAGATTTGCTAAAGTAGCTTAGAATCATAGAATCTTACAGCACAGAAAGAGGCCATTTGGCCCGACATGCCTGTGCCGGCTCTTTGAAAGAACTGTCCGATTTAGTCCCTAGCCAATTGCCTTTTGAAAGTTCCTATGGAATCTGCTTCCACCACCCTTTCACGTAGCTCATTCCAGATCTTAGCAACCTTCTGTGTGAAATAATTTCTCCTCATTTCCCCCGCTAGTTTATTTGCCAGTTATTTTAAATCTATGACCTCTGGTTACCGACCCACTTGCCAGTGGAAACAGTTTCTCCCTACTTGCTGTATCAAAACCCCTCATAATTTTGAATACCTCTGTTAAGTCTCTCCTTCACCATCTCTGCTCTAAGGAGAACAATCCCAGCTTCTCAAATCTCTCCACATAACTGAAGTCCTGCATCCCTGGTATCATCCTGGTATGATGTGGAGATGTCGGTGATGGACTGGGGTGGACAAATGTAAGGAATCTTAGAACACCAGGTTATAGTCCAACAGTTTTATTTGAAAATCACAAGCTTTCGGAGGCTTTCTCCTTCGTCAGGTGAGTGTGGGATTCCTTGAAAGTTAACGCATTTATAGTCAGAGAACAATGCCTGGTGATTACAGATAATCTTTCCAACTGCCCGTTATCAAGGCAATCAAAGGAATTGAATAGTGTTCAGACAGAGAGACATTAGATACAAGACTACTGAATATACAAACGGCCAGAACCAAAGACAGAGAGAGAGAAATATCCGAAAGGAAGAGAAAGAGAGAGAATGACCAGTTGTATTAAAAACAGATAACTTTTTTTTCCGCTGGTGGGGTAACGTGTAGCGTGACATGAACCCAAGATCCCGGTTGAGGCCGTCCTCATGGGTGCGGAACTTGGCTATCAATTTCTGCTCGACGATTTTGCGTTGTCGTGTGTCTCGAAGGCCTCCTTGGAGAACGCTTACCCGAACATCGGTGGCTGAATGTCCTTGACTGCTGAAGTGTTCCCCGACTGGGAGGGAACCCTCCTGTCTGGCAATTGTTGCGCGGTGTCCGTTCATCCGTTGTCGCAGTGTCTGCATGGTCTCACCAATGTACCATGCTCCGGGGCATCCTTTCCTGCAACGTTTGAGGTTAACAACGTTGGCCGAGTCACAGGAGTATGAACCATGTACCTGGTGGGTGGTGTCCTCTCGTGTGATGGTGGTATCTGTGTCGATGATCTGGCATGTCTTGCAGAGGTTGCCGTGGCAGGGTCGTGTGGTGTCGTGGACGCTGTTCTCCTGAAAGCTGGGTAATTTGCTGCGAACGATGGTCTGTTTGAGGTTGGGTGGCTGTTTAAAGGCGAGTAGTGGAGGCGTGGGGATGGCCTTAGCGAGGTGTCCGTCGTCATCGATGACATGTTGAAGGCTGCGGAGAACATGGCGTAGTTTCTCCGCTCTGCATGGCGAGACCATGCAGACACTGCGACAACGGATGAACGGACACCGCGCAACAATCGCCAGGCAGGAGGGTTCCCTCCCAGTCGGGGAACATTTCAGCAGTCAAGGACATTCAGCCACCGATGTTCGGGTAAGCGTTCTCCAAGGAGGCCTTCGAGACACACGACAACGCAAAATCGTCGAGCAGAAATTGATAGCCAAGTTCCGCACCCATGAGGACGGCCTCAACCGGGATCTTGGGTTCATGTCACGCTACACGTAACCCCACCAGCGAACAAACGTTATCTGTTTTTAATACAGCTGGTCATTCTCTCTCTTTCTCTTCCTTTCGGATGTTTCTCGCTCTCTCTCTGTCTTTGGTTCTGGCCTTTTGTATATTCAGTAGTCTTGTATCTAATGTCTCTCTGTCTGAACACAATTCAATTCCTTTGATTGCCTTGATAACGGGCAGTTGGAAAGATTATCTGTAATCACCAGGCATTGTTCTCTGACTATATATGCGGTACCTTTCATGGAATCCCACACTCACCTGACGAAGGAGAAAGCCTCCGAAAGCTTGTGATTTTCAAATAAAACTGTTGGACTATAACCTGGTGTTGTAAGATTCCTTACAATCATCCTGGTAAACAACCTCTGTACCCTCTCCAAGGCGTTGACATCCTTCCTATAGCATGGTGCCCAGAATTGTACACAATACTCCAGCTGAGGCCTCACCAGTGATTTGTAAAAGTGACTTCCTTGTTTTTGTGTTCAATGCCCCTATTTACAAAGCCAAGTATCCCATACGCTTTTTTAACCACCTTATCAGCTTGCCCTACCAGCTTCAAAGATTTGTGAAAATGGGTCAGTAACCAGAGGTCATAGATTTAAAATAATTGGCAGGACACTCTGCCCTTGCACCCTACTCAAAATAGTACCATTTAGATTACACTGCCTCTCCACGTTGTTCCTCCCAAAGCACATCACTTCACACTAATCAGCTTCTGCTAATAGCTGGTAAAACAAAAATTGGCCCGCCTTAGTGAATCCAGCAAATTTATTTTGGGGAAGCCGGCTACTGTGTAAGACCTGCACTTTGGAAGGCAGCAATGCTAACACCATGTGAAATCAGTATCAAAGCCGCATTAGTCTGGATTATTGGAGACTGACATCTGTGATCAGGCTCCCGGCGCGGACGCTCGATGCCCGTCTCCCGGCGCGGACGCTCGATGCCCGTCTCCCGGCGCGGACGCTCGATGCCCGTCTCCCGGCGCGGACGCTCGATGCCCGTCTCCCGGCGCGGACGCTCGATGCCCGTCTCCCAACGATTATGCTCTATATCAGGCTGCCTTATTCTGGCAGCAGACTCATTGGACCAGTTTTTCATTGTTCTACAAGTTTGCCACCAGCATTTGGGAGACCTCCAGATATCAGTGATAAAGCAGCAAGATTCATAAACGTGTAGATCAGAGCAGCTTTTTGCAAAAACAGAGTAGTTATAATGGGAGACTTTAATTTTCACACAGATTTTCAAAATGAAGCAGAACAGCTCGAGTCCCAAAGGCAGAGAATTTCTTGTGTATTCGGGATGGTTTCTAGAACAATATATTCTTGAACCAAGAGAACAGGCCATCTTAGATTTAATAATAAGTAGTGAGCCTGAATTAGTCTATAATCTAAGGGTAAGGGAACACCTAGATAACAGTGACCATAATATGATGTGGTTCGATACTAGGTGTGAGGGAGAAGGGTGAGTCACGAACCAAGGTTTTAAATTTAGGTAAGGTTAAAATTACAGATGAACAGCGGGAGGTGTTTGAAAAAGTATTTGGTAGAATACGAGACCTGTACATACAAAGGGCAAGAGCTCTACTTGTGCAATTAAACAACCTTGGTCAACAAGGGAAGCGAGAGCTGGTATAAAATGAAAAGGCTTGTGCGAAAGCAAATAACAGTGGAGATCCCACGGACTGAGAGAAATAAAGAACAGCAAAGAGATAGAAAAAAAGTGGTAAAAGCTGAAAAAAGGGAATAAGAGAAAAAGGTTGCGAGGGATATCAAGGACAACACTAAAGGTTTTTACAAGTATATTAGGAGAAAGAGGGTGGCTAAGAGTAATGTGGGCCCCTTAATGACAGACGCAGGTGACATTGTAAATCAGGAAATCAGACTTGCTAAATAGTCACTTTGGTCTTCACAGTGGAGGATGAGGATAAAATACCAGAGATACAAGGAAAATTTAAAATAAATCAAGGGGAGGAACTGACTAGATTTAATATAAGTAAAAAAACATGATGGTGAAACTAATGTTATTAAATACAGACAAATCTCCAGGACAAAAGGAAAAACGGCCCAACCATGGCTAATGAAAGAAATTAAGGATAGTATTAGATCCAAAGAGGGGTCATATAAAGTTGCCAGAAAAAGTAGCAAATCTGAGGATTGGGAGCAGTTTAGAATTCAGCAAAAAAGGACCAAGAGATTGATTAAGAGGGGATAATGGAGTATGAGAGTAAACTTGCAAGGAACATAAAAGCAGACTGTAAAAGTTTCTACAAGTATGTAAAAAGAAAAAGATTAGTGAAGACAAATGTAGGTCCCTTACAGTCAGAAACAGGAGAATTTATAATGGGGAACAAGGAAATGGCAGAACAATTAAACAAATACTTTGGTTCTGTCTTCACGGAAGAGGACACAAATAACTTCTCAGAAATGCTAGGGAACCAAGGACCAATGAGGAGGAATTAAAGGAAATTAGTATTCGTAAAAAAAATAGTGCTAGAGAAATTAATGGAACTGAAAGCCGATTAATCCCCAGAGCCTGGTAATCTACATCCCAGAGTACTAAAAGAGGTAGCCATGGAAATAGTGGATGCATTGGTTGTCATCTTCCAAAATTCTATAGATTATGGAACAGTTCCTGCAGATTGGAGGGTGGCAAATGTAACCCCACTATTTAAAAAAGGCAGGGAGAGAGAAAACAGGAAAACAGCCTAACATAAGTAGTAGGGAAAATGCTAGAGTTTATTATAAAGGATGTGATAACAGGACACTTATCAACGGGATTAGACAAAGTCAACATAGATTTATGAAAGGGAAATCATGTTTGACCAACCCACTGGAGTTTTTTGAGGATGTAACTGGTAGAATAGATAAGGGAGAACCAGTGGATGTGGTTTATTTGGATTTTCAGAATGCCTTTGATAAAGTCCCACATAAAAGGTTAGTGTGCAAAATTAAAGCACATGGGATTGGGGGTAATGTACTGGCATGGATTGAAAATTGGTTAACAGACAGGAAACAGAGAGTAGGAATAAACAGGTCTTTTTCAGGATGGCAGGCAGTGACTAGTGGGGTACCGCAGGGATCAGTGCTTGGGCCCCAGTTATTCACAATACATATCAATGATTTGGATGAGGGAACCAAATGTAATATTTCCAAGTCTGCTGACGACACAAAACTAGGTGGGATCGTGAGTTGTGAGGAGGATGCAAAGAGGCTTCAAGGCGATTTAGACAAGTTGAGTGAATGGGCAAATACATGACAGATGTAGTATAACGTGGATAAATGTGAAGTTATCCATTTTGGAAGGAAAAACAGAAAGGCAGAGTATTATTTAAATGATGTGGAGATGCCGGTGATGGACTGGGGTTGACAATTGTAAACAATTTTACAACACCAAGTTATAGTCCAGCAATTTTATTTTAAATTCACAAGCTTTCGGAGACTTCCTCCTTCCTCATTTACCTGAGGAAGGAGGAAGTCTCCGAAAGCTTGTGAATTTAAAATAAAATTGCTGGACTATAACTTGGTGTTGTAAAATTGTTTACAATTATTTAAATGGTAATGGATTGGGAAATGTTGATGTACAAAGGGACCTGGGTGTCCTTGTACACCAGTCACTGAAAGCAAACATGCAGGTGCAGCAAGCAGTTAGGAAGGAAAATGATATGTTGGCCTTCATTGCAAGTGGATTTGAGTACAGGAGCAAGGATGTCTTACTGCAGTTATACAGGGCCTTGGTGAGACCACATCTGGAGTATTGTGGGCAGTTTTGATCTTACCTAAGGAAGGATATACTTGCCATAGAGGGAGTGCAGCGAAGGTTCACCAGACTGATGCCTGGGATGGCAGGACTGTCGTATGAGGAGAAATTGGGTTGGCTTGGCCTGTATTCGCTCGAGTTTAGAAGAATGAGAGGGGATCTCATTGAAACATAAAATTCTGACAGGGCTAGACAGACTGGATGCAGGGAGGAAGTTTCCCCTGGCTGGGGGGTTCATAACGAGGGGTCACAGTCTCAGGATACAGGGTAGGACATTTAGGACTGAGATGAGGAGAAATTTCTTCACTCAGAGAGTGGTGAATCTGTGGAATTCTCTACCACAGAAGGCTGTGGAGGCCAAGTCACTGAATATATTTAAGAAGGAGCTAGATAGATTTCCAGACACAAAAGGCATCAAGGGGTATGGGGAGAGCAGGAATATGGTATTGAGATAGAGGATCAGCCGTGATCATATTGAATGGCGGAGCAGGCTCGATGGGCTGAATGGTCTGCTCCTGCTCCTATTTTCTATTTTCTATGTTTCTGATGGTTTCCACCCCAGGATATTAAAAGAAGTAGGTGAGGAAAATGTTGGTGCATTAGTCACAATCTTCCAAAACACTCTCGATTCAGGAATTGTCCCCTTGGATTGGAAAATTGCCAGTGTCACTCCACTATTTAAGAAGGATAAGAGAGATGAACATGGAAATGATAGGCCTATTAGTCTAATAGTTGTGGTGAAGTTACTAGAATCTGTTATTAGGGGCAGAGTGACTGAGCATTTGGACAAATATGAGCTGATCAGAGAGAGCCAGCGTGGATTTGTAAAGGGTAAGTCATGTCTAACAAACCTAATTGAATTTTTTGAGGAGGTAACTAACGTAGTAGATAAGGGAGTGTCTACAGATGTTGCTTATATGGACTTCCAGAAGTCGTTCGATAAGAATCCACGTAAGAGTCTGTTAACAAAAATAAGAGCGCATGGAATTGGAGGCAACCTATTGGCTTGGATAGGGAATTGGTGAGGAGGTAGGAGACAGAGAGTGGGGGTAATGGGTATGTACCCAAATTGGCAGGATGTGACTAGTGGAGTCCCCCAGGGATCTGAACTGGGGCCGCAGTTTTTCACTATATTTATAAATTATTTGGATGGAGGAACAGAGAGCCGTATATCCAAGTTTGCTGACAATGCTAAGTTAGGAGACACAGTAAATAGTATAAATGGGAGGAGAAAGTTGCAATGGGACATTGATGGGGCAGAACTGTGGCAGATGGAGTTCAATGTGGAGAAGTGTGAGGTCATCCACTTTGGACCCAAGAAAGATCGATCAGAGTATTTTCTAAATGGTGAGAAGCTCGGCACTGTGGATGAGCAGAGAGATTTAGGGGTCCAAGTACAGAAATCACTAAAAGCTAGTGGACAGGTACAAAAAATAATTTAAACGGTTAATAATACTTTACTAGAATGATACCTGGACTCCAAGGGTTAAATTATGAGGAGAGATTACACAAAAGCAATCCAGCTAGTCCCACTCCCCTGCCCTATCCCCATAGCCCTGCAAATTTTTTCCTTTCAAGTACTTATCCAGTTCCCTTTTGAAGGCCATGATTGAATCTGCCTCCACCACCCCCTCGGGCAGTGCATTCCAGATCCTAACCGCTCGCTGTATGAAAAAGTTTTTCCTCATGTCACCTTTGGTTCTTTTACCAATCACCTTAAATCTATGTCCTCTGGTTCTTGACCCTTCCACCAATGGGGACAGTTTCTCTCTATCTACGCTGTCTAGACCCTTCATGATTTTGAATACCTCTATCAAATCTCCTCGCAACCGTCTCTGTTCCAAGTCGAACAACCCCAGCTTCTCCAGTCTATCCACATAACTGAAGTCCTTCATCCCTGGAACCATTCTAGTAAATCTCTTCTGCACCCTCTCTAAGGCCTTTACATCTTTCCTAAAATGCAGAGCCCAGAACTGGACACAATACTCCAGTTGTGGCCGAACCAGTAACCTTTTATAAAGGTTCATCATAACTTCCACACTTTTGTACTCTATGCCTCTATTTATAAAGCCCAGGATCCTGTATGCTTTTTTTAACCGCTTTCTCAACCTGCCCTGCCACCTTCAACGATTTGTGCACATATACTCCCAGGTTTCTCTGTTCCTGTCCCCCTTTTAGAATTGTGCCCTCTATATTGCCTCTCCCTACAACTAGGGTTGTATTCCCTGAAATTTAGAAGATTAAGGGGTTATTTGATCGAAGTTTTCAACATGTTAAGGAGAACTGATAGGGTAGATAGAGAGAAACTATTTCCGCTGGCTGGGGAGACTAGGACTAGGGGACATAGCCTAAAAATTAGAGCCAGGACTTTCGGGAGTGAAGTTAGGAAACACTTCTACATGCAAAAGATGGTAGAAGTTTGGAACTCTTCCGCAAATGGCAATTGTTAATTTTAAATCTGAGATTGATAGATTTTTGTTAGCCCCATATCCCTTAATACCTTTGGTTAAGGCGGGTATATGGAGCTAGGTCACAGGTCCACCATGATCTCATTGAATGGTGGAACAGGCTCGAGGGGCTCAATGGCCTACTCCTGTTCCTATGTTCCTAATGGAATGTTGGCCTTTATCTCAATGGGGGCTGGAATACAAAGGGGTGGAAGTTACGTTACAGCCGTACAGAGCTCTGGTCAGACTCCATCTGGAGTACTCCATTCAGTTCTGGGCACCGCACCTCAGGAAGGATTTATTGGCCTTGGAGGGGGTGCTGCGCAGACCTGGATGATACCAGGGCTATAAGGGTTAAATTATGTGGACAGGTTGCATAGATTAGGCTTGTATTCTTTGAATATAGAAGATTAAGGGATGATCTAATTGAGGTGTTTAAGATGATTAAAGTATTTGATAGGATAGATAGAGAGAAACCTATTTCCTCTGGTGGGAGAGTCCAGAACAAGGGAGCAGAACCTTAAAATTAGAGCAAGGTCATTCAAGGGTGATGTCAGGAAGCAGTTCTTCACACAAAGGGGAGTGGAAATCTGGAACTCACTCCTCCAAAAGCTGTTGAGACTGGGGGTCAATTGAAAATTTCAAAACTGAGATTGATAGATTTTTGTGAGGTAAGGGTATTAAGGGTTATGGAACCAAGGTGGGGAGATGGAGTTAAGATACTGATCAGCCATCATCTAATTGATCTGAATGGCCTACTCCTGTTCCTATCTAGCAGTGTAAACATGGGAGCCCGCCGGACACCTGGAATTCATACCAAAACAATGGTAGTATAAAAGGCTTCTAATGAAACTCTTTCCCACTTTTGCAGAACAGTGCACTGTCATTATTAATTAAACAGCAGTTAATTACTCTATTAGGAAGGAATTTGATCAATTTAAGATATGAACCCTGAGGGGAGGGGTTGGTCATTGGTCATTTCTCTCTGTCTGGTCTGCAAGCATTTTGCAGATAATCATCTGTGGCAGATGGATGATAACGATTTAAAATAAAAACACATCACATACCAGTATTCCAGGCTCCTCTCTCTACCTTATAATATATATCTTAAATTGCTGTGTTTTGCTTTGTGTGCATTGTAGTACGAAAGAGTTGGTAAATGAAGTAGTTCTGTTCTATACTTTTAATACAGTGCTAAGATTGAGACCATCCGTTCAGCTCCCTCTGCCGCTTCCCTCTCTTCCCCTCGCCCACCAAGCCAAACTTCCCCTTGCTCTAGCCCTGAACTCGCATCTTTCTCTAGTTTCTCTCCTCTCTCTCCCCTCTTGCCCTCTCTGAGCTCACCTTGACCATGAGACCCACCTCCTGCTCTCTTGACCCTATTCCCACCAAACTGCTGACCACCCAACTTCCCTTCCTGGCCTCTATGTTAGCTGATATTGTTAACGGTTTCCTCTCCTCAGGTACTGTCCCACTCCTCTTCAAATCTACCGTCATCACCACCCTCCTCAAAAAAAACCACTCTTGACCCCTCTTCTTGCAAACTACAGCCCCATCTCCAAACCTCCCTTTCCTCTCCAAAGTCCTTGAACGTTTTGTCGCCTCCCAAATCCGTGCCCATCTTTCCCACAACTCCATGTTTGAATCCCTCCAATCAGATTTCTGCCCCTGCCACAGTACTGAAACAGCCCTTATCAATGTCACAAATGACATCCTATGTGACTGTGACGATGGTAAACTATCCCTCCTCATCCTTCTCCACCTGTCTGCAGCCTTTGACACAGTTGACCACACCATCCTCCTCCAACGCCTTTCCTCTTGTCCAGCTGGGTGGGACTGCGCTCACCTGGTTCCATTCTTATCTATCCAGTCGTAGCCAGAGAATTTCCT
This sequence comes from Heptranchias perlo, assembly GCF_035084215.1. Taxonomy (NCBI): domain Eukaryota; kingdom Metazoa; phylum Chordata; class Chondrichthyes; order Hexanchiformes; family Hexanchidae; genus Heptranchias; species Heptranchias perlo. Next base: position 50,648,604 of record NC_090345.1, on the reverse strand, counting down.
GCAATGGCTTCTCTTCCTGCTTCGTTACCTCTCGAGTCCCCCGTGGATCTATCCTTGGCCCCCTCCTATTTCATATCTACATGCTGCCACTCGGCAACATCATCCGAAAACATAACGTCAGGTTCCACGTGGACACTGACGACACCCAGCTCTACCTCACCACCTCTCTCAACCCCTTCACTGCCTCTGATTTGCCACATTGCTTATTCAATATCCAGTATCGGATGACCAGAGATTTCCTCCAATTAAATATTGGGAAGACTGAAGCCATTGCCTGCGGTCCCCACCACAAACTCTGTTCCCTAGTTACCGACTCCATCCCCCTCCTTGGTCACTGTCTGAGACTGAACGTTCACAGCCTCAGCGTCCTATTTGACCCTGAGCTGAGCTTCTCATCCCATATCCTCTCCATCATCAAGACCGCCTACTTCCACCTTCGTAATATCACCCATCTCCACCCCAGGCTCGGCTCATCTGCTGCTGAAACCATCACCCATGCCTTTGTAACCTCTAGACACGACTATTCCAATGCTCTCCTGGCTCTTCCACCCTTCGTAAACTTGAGTTCATACAAAACTCTGCTGCCCATATCCTAACTCGTGCCAAGTCCCGTTCACCCGTCACCCCAGTGTTCGTTGACCTACATTGGCTCCTGGTCCAGCAACGCCTCGATTTTATAATTCTTAGTCTTGTTTACAAATTCCTCCATGGCCTCGCCTCCTCCCTTTCTCTGTAACCTACAACCTCCAAGCCCTACAACCCTCCAAGATCTCTGTGCTCCTCCAATTCTGGCCTCTTGCGTATCCCCGCTTTTCATCACTCCAACATTGGCGGCCGTACCTTCAGCTGCCTAGGCCCTTAGCCCTAGAATTCCCTCCCTAAACCTCTCCGCCTCCCGCTCTCTTCTTTTAAGACACTCTTCAAAACCTACCTCTTTGACCAAGCTTTTAATCACTTGTACTAATATCTCCTTATGTGGCTCAGTGTCAAATTTTGTTTAATTACGCTCCTGTCTAGCACCTTGGGACTCTTTACTATGTTAAAGGTGCTGTAGAAATGCAAGTTGTTGTTGTTTAAAAACCAATAACGGGAAGCGTTGTGTAAGCCCGATTTTAACTTGGGCCGTAAGTGCGGTGTGCTGGGGCAAAGGCAGACGACAAATCATCCAGTCCCCCACAGTGTGAGGCCCGGGAGATTTTAACTGCACGGCCTCATTTAAATCACTCAGCTCGGACTCCCGCTTGAAACTGGTGGGAATCACTACCAGGCCAGCGGCGAGAGCGAGATTTCGAGCAACATGAGGCTGCCACCGGGGACCCAAGGGAGCCGTTCCCAGCATACCTTAAGTTGTCAGGAGGGGAGGGAAGCCCAGGGCATGGGAAGCCCAAGGTTTCCTTATTGGGCCAGGAGGAGCTCTCCTGTTGCTCCTGGCCCACAAGGTAACCGACATTTGTTTTTGAAATCTGACCTCTCCTGGCTTTCACTGACGGCTCAGGCACTGGGCATCACTGCCACACTCGGCAATTAAAATCTCATCAGACCTCACATATAAATATTAATGAGACCCCTGCCTGCCTACACTGGGCGGCCCCAATGCGCCGAAATCCCGGCAGTTAAAATGGCGGCGGCGTGAACGTGTCAGGATAAGTGGGCAGTGCTTGCTCCTTTCCCGCTGGGTGGGCAGAGTTAACATCGAGCCAATAGTTTGTTATAAACAAAAAGCAAATTATTCCAGGTGCTGGAAATCTGAAACAAAAACATAAAACGCTGGAGACTCTCAGCAGGGCGGGCAGCACCTGTGGAGAAAACAAGAGTCAGTTGACCATTCAGGTATAATGCCTCAGAACCAACAAATATTAAGGATGAACAGTATTTAAGCAGAAAAACAATTGAAGGACTTGTCTTGATCTCCCTTTCTTGCTCCACTCCTTTTTGTGCCTTGCTGCTTTGTTGCTCCAATAGAGACCCAGTTTATCGAATGCACCGTGTTAGCAGGAAGCCTCACCTAGTAGGAGCGCATACGAGGAACTCATGGGATTAATCCTTGCAATTTTCCTACCATTTTAATGGATTGCAGGGAGCGTGCTCATAATTTCCTGATATGCACTCCGAATGAGGGAGGCCTCCTGTCAATAGTACAATCTGGAGAAAATCGGCCCTTATATTTGGGTGGTCAAGATAACTTATTAATGCAAAATCTTACTTAATGAAATTTGGGCACAGAGTTAATGGGGGTGAATCCGGTCAATGGCAGTAGCGCAAAATGGGCAAAAGCAAATTTGCAATCCTTTTTACACCAAACAATATCTTCTTTTCCATTGAAGTAAAAAGAAATTGGGCGTTGTGTCATTCTGACTGACGATTCACTATCAACCCATTTTGTGCTACTGACATTGACCAACTTCACCCCAATTTTCATTTTTACTGCCAGTTTTTCTTCTTCTCCTCTCAAAGTCCTTGCTGGGTTTGGTTTGAAGGCTCCAGATCACTCTTCTACCTCATCCAAATGGCCTTTCTTCAAATGAGAGTGACAGGTTATTTGACTATGGGAAGCATCATAGCTATGCCTGATCCTGTCCTCATCCCATGTCCACATTCGCACTCTTCCAGGAGTATCAGTGGATTGAGATCAAGACCATGAGCATGAGCTGACTTTCTACCCCTCCCTGGCATGATGGCCCACTGGTGTTCAGTTTAGATTAGCACAGATAGTCTCAGCACAGACTGGAAATTGAATCTGGCACATTTCTGGTCTATTTAGTCAAATAGTTAATTTAAATGAAAATAATTTGCATTATTACTGAATTACATGTTTTAGAACCATTGAAATGTGTGCAGTGACTGCAGCTTATCCCAAAAGTAGACAAAAATTGTATCTATCCTTTGATTACAAAATGATCGAAAAAGTCTGTCTGCCGACATGATTATTTTTGTAGTCCCAGCTTCATAGGAGTAGATGGAAACACTGGCAAAAAGAAATAGTGTGTGAGGTACACGTACCGAGGTTGTAGGCACATGAAACACAAGACTTGTTTTACAATACATGCTCCTTACATCCTCTGACCTTATTTTGTGGAATGATTGGATAGGGGTTGTTATGGTAATTTGTCAGCAATCATTTCTTAGCAGACACACTATAGCTTGACGTTGTTGTAGGAAGGCATGAATGTTTAATTTATTTACCTATGATTCAAGCATTATCTTGTTAAGATTTGGAAATGTTTGCTTTAAATTTAGATAGCTTAAACATTGCCACTGATTATACACTGTTGCTTTGACTAATTTGATACGTTCGTTTCTGACTGTAAAGCCGAGTATTAAGATGGCAGCGTGATAGAGTAAAAAGCAGTGGCCACTATGTGTCTCTTTAGTACAACATTGATAGGGCCATGGGGGAGGGGAAAGGAGACTAACGGTGAGAGTCACGACAGAAGCTTTGATGGTCACGTGATGACGAATGAAGAACTGGGATGTGCTCAAATTACATTGTGCAGCTTATGGCTGTGTGCTAGTAGTTAGTCGGTGATGCACTTTACATTGCGATCTGAGAAAGATATACCGCAGTATAAAGTATAATATCGTGAATCGTAGGTGCGCAATAAAATCATAAAACATGCTTCCCAGAGTTGTGGAGTACATATGGTTCAGTAGGATGGGATAGAGGGAGCTAAAATAATTTATGCTAAATTATTTATGATGAGAGGTTCTTTTATTCAAAGTATGCTTCAGACACCTAGAAAGAACTACCATAATAGTCTTTAATAGGTTAATTTGATTGGTATAATTCAAAGAACATGATTAAATTGAATAAATGACCTTTGTATGTCTTAGCACAGGAGTTAGATGTCAAAGCATTTATTTTGAAGACGTGAGGAGCGTGCTATGATGCAGCAGTTACATACAGGACTCCCTGCACCCACCCCGCTTCCTGTATGGGGAAGGTGGGTGGGTGCAGCCAGTCAGAGCTCAAGAGTTCTGCTTCTTTCCTTATGCAGCAAAGGCTTTTCCAGTGAGCCGATTACAACACAGGAAGTGGGTTGGTTCTAGTCCGTTGCCATATCGAAAAGGCTACTGCACCTCTCAACTTGTACAAGAGGAAAAGCCTCCATGAGTGTAGGATTTTAGAATCATTTATTTCAAAAGAGAACACTCACTTCAGTAGAGGTCAGAAGAGTTGTAAATTGTAGCTGTAGTCCGCTTGTTCTTTGAAGCTTTGTGTGTGAATTGTTTCCTGAATCCTAGGCAGGATGATAGCTGCACAGGTTTTGGCCTATTTCTTCACGGAATTAAAGGCTGATCAAGTCAAAAAGGTGAGCCCTCTTGTTCTATTGTGTTAAATATATCGTTAGTGCTTTTTTTTGTACTTAAACAATTTGGGCAGTGAGATCTATTAATTCAAATGCACCATTAGTAGGAAACAAATGAGAAACAAGATACAAAAGAGCTAAGCAGGTTTATCTGCTTTGCAAAATTGACCTCAAGCGTTATAGTTATATGTGGTACTTGCGTAGTGTGATCCATAAAGGATTTGTAATGGCTTCCTTAATCTCTTACTGCAGTGTCCTTGAAACCAGAATGGTGGTGTCATTCATATTATACAGGGAGTGCTGCTTTATATTTCTGTCTTACTGTGAATATTTTGTTCTATTTAATTTGGGGACTGATGGTAATCAGTGATAATGTGATCATTTTTTGAAGTTTAAAATCTTCAAGTAATTTTTGTCTGCTGGTTTTCCCCTTCTCTCCTTTCTTAATTTTATAAGTGCCCTGGACATGGGCCTTGCTGCGGTTCCTGTTTTAAAAAACTTTAAAGAAACAAAAGTTTATTTCAGTACTGGACACACCAGTAAGCACTAATATTAATGGATTATTTACTAATCTGATACTAACAATACAATATAGTCATCAATGCAGGGGGCTGATTTTCCCTGGCAAAGATATTGCAGTACATTGTATATCAGTTTGTGTAATTATGTTCTTTAGTATAATATGTGAAAACTGGGTATGACATGCTTCTTATAGTTTAGTTAAGAATTGCCTTAACTGGGTGTGTACAGCTAAAATACAACGCGGAGTGTTACAATATAATACCGTAAGGTTCTCTGTAAACCAACTGTTGGATTAAGAGACATTTGTGGAAAAGGTTACTGTATTTTCAAAAATATTTAGTACTGTTTTGCTCTGTTCCTTTCTAACAAATGATGACCTCTATGCAGGATCTTACTCCCAATTATCTTTTGGCTAGGTCATTTCCTCCTTTCAGGCCTAGCAATTTTTTTTTTAAAAAGCTATTGCACACATATCATTTTATAAAAAATAACAGATGAATAAAATAAACCTACTTTTTCACTGCCCTATAGCCCACATTATAATTAATTTTGTCCAAATCAGATTATTTTTAATACCTTTCATCTACAGTGCAAAATGGTGCTATTGCTTAGTTTAATAAACCAGTCCACAAAATGGAGAAAGAGGATTCCCTATCACTACTACACTTTTAAGCAGAGAATTGCGATCACATTTGTTAGCTTAGCCCAATTAGCCAGAACAATTGATTTGACTTGTCCTCAAGCAGTCACATCTCTTCACGGCTCCATACTCTCCTGTATAAATAGCAGACTGCTACATCTCTGCACAAACGTACAGAAAACCCATTCAGCTGCCTGAACTTTAACCTCCTCGTTTGTGCCTGAGCTCATCCAAAGATAACGCTGTGTTCTGAATGGGCATAATACATGACATTTTAGCACACTGGCTATATGTCCAGTTGGTCTTTTCTTTAAATTAAATATGTTTTCTTTACTTTTTCAGTTTTTTATTACGATCTCTGCTGATAATTGATTAAAAAATAATGATTTAGAGCTTGATAGTTTCAATCAAATAGTGCAGAATCTGATTTAAACTATGTATAAGTGCCTATATAGACAAAATTGGCACAACAAGATCCAGTGTAATGAAATGAATTATCAGGTCATCTGTCCTCGGAGGTTTTGGTTGAGGGAGGAATGCTGGCCAGGACACCAGGAGAACTCTTATTCTTTGAATAGTACCATGGAATCTTTAACAACAACAACTTGCATTTATATAGCACCTTTAATGTAGTAAAACATCCCAAGGCACTTCGTAGGAGCGTTATCAAACAAAATTTGACACCGAGCCACATAAGGAGATATTAGGACAGGTGAACAAAAGCTTGCCCAAGGAGGCAGGTTTTAAGGAGCATCTTAAAGGAGGAGAGAGAGGTGGAGAGGTTTAGGGAGGGAATTCCAGAGCTTAGGGCCTAGGCAGCTGAAGGCACGGCCACTAATGGTGCAGCGACGTTAATTGGGGATAAGCGACAGGCCAGATTTGGAGGAGCACAGAGATCTCGGAGGGTTGTAGGGCTGGTGGGCTACAGAGCTAGGGAGGAGGCGAAGCCATGGAGGGATTTGAAAACAAGGATGAGAATTTCAAAATCGAGGCGTTCCCGGACCAGGAGCCAATGTAGGTCAGCGAGCACAGGGGTGATGGGTGAATGGAACTTGTTGCCAATTAGGATACGGGCAGTGGAGATTTGGAACATCACCTGAACCAGCAGAATGGGCAGCCTTGGTTTAACATCTCTGAAGGCTGGCACCCCTGATAATACACTCCTTCAATACTGTACTGGAGCGGCAGACTAGATAATGAGCTCAAAATTCCTGAATGGAACCAAAACCCACAACCTTCTGACCCTGAGGCAAGAGTGCTACTAACTGAGATGCCAGTTAAGAGTGGCATTGGAAGTGGAGCCCCCTCTCCCCAGCTCTCTGCCCCACTTTCTCAAATCAACTTTCTTTCCTTTTGCCAATTTTCTGTCTCTCCTAACTTTTGATATTTTTTGATTCACTGGGTGTCAGGTACCTTCTGCAACCTCACATAAGTGACCATTTATCATTTATGAGCCTAGATGTTGAGTGTTGGCATACTATTCAACTGTGGGCCATCACAGCCACCTGGTGTTCACTATGTGCCTCCCACCACCTCAACAGAACTCTGTTACCTTCTCTAAGCAGTTAACACAATGAGTGGGCCTAGATGGTGAGGTCATGTGTCTAGTCAACTCTGGGGTACATTACAGCTAAGCCTGACCTCAGTGATATCCACACGTGCTGACTTTCCAGCAGAGTCACCAAGTGGGAGCCCTAGCTGAGCTTTTCCCTCTCTAACCTTGGGTCACTGTAGCACACTAATTCCTGCTCCAGTTGGCATCAGTTAACCCAGCACAGACCAGGAATCTCAAGACTGGAATGGCTTAGTCAGTTCATACCACTGGATCATCAGGGAATTATCAAAGCTTGTAAGGTGTAAAAACAGCCTTGGGCCTGTGCCAAAGGCTGAGTGAGTAAAAGCAACTTGTTGTGATTCTGAGTCCTGCAGAACAGGAAGGCCCCAAGTTTGACCTCTGCACTGAGTTAATCTGATAGGGCAGCAGTGGGGACACTATGATTGGTCTCACCATCCTGGGCTAGTCCCAGCAAAACTCAGCTAGGTTTCCCATGATCACTGCTGCACGTGTATACACGATTGTCAGGTGAGACAGGTTCTGGTTCTGCCGTGATGGGCTTTGCACTTGTGTACCATGCTGACGTTCACTGTCCAGACAATTCACATGAAGAATAGCCGGGGTGGAAAGACGTTGGATTCTCCTGGAACTGTGCCCTTGTGAAAGTTACTGCCTTCAGGAGTGATGGGGAAAAGGAGGATGTCAGTCTAAAAATAGAGATGGCTTTATTCATTTTTTTTAAATATGCATTAATTGAAGCACCACTTGAAGCACAGTCTATTGATTACAGTTTGTCCTTAGTCCTGCCTCACTGTAACAATGAAACCTTCCCTCAGTAACTGGGAGAAAGTGCTGTGTTTGTCAGAGAGTTGTGGATCTGGACATTGCACTTAATTCATATCTTGGACTGGGCCTCCCCGTCCCCGTCCCCCTACTGTGATTGCATCCAGACACCCCCACCCCCACTTAACTGTATGCCGGGAATCATTCCCTCAGGATCCTGGTGGTGACCTCCTACTGCACAAAATACAGCTTCTGGCCACCACCTCATTCCTGCTGGGTTCGGGTGGGAGTTCGCGCTGGGACATGGTAATGAGATGTGGGAGTTAAAATGGCCCAGGGCTGACCGGCACTACCCCCCCCAAACTGTGTATGAATCACAACCAGTTAAATCAACTCCCATTGTTGACCAGAGAACCCCCCCCCCCCTACTCCACTGAGCAAAAATTGCCCCCAGCCCCAACCCTTCTGAGCAGCAATTGCTTCCTCCCCATTGAGCAGAGATGCTACAAAACCCCAACCCCCCACCCCCACCACCCCCTACCTTGCTGAGCATGGATTGCAACCATTGCCATCCTTCAATGAGCAAACAGCCTGTTCTACCCTAAACCCCCAACCCACCAAGCAGCAGACGGTTCAATTCTCCCCAAGCAAAGATCCCGTTTAGCCCAAGACTTTCCCCCCTGACCGGCAGCCAGAATATTTGATGCCCAAGTGTACACAGAAGTGACTACTAGTATTCAAAAATCAAGGTATAGAAGCAAGCAAGGTCTCTAACTAAGGTGAGAAACGACGACCTTGCACAGTTAATGTGAGCAGGAAATCCTTTGTACCTGTCCACCCTCCCCCATTGGACAGACGTCATGGACCCCACTCGACCCCACTGAGCACAATCATCCCCACCACAGCAGAAATCTTAACACGTATCCTCACAGCCCCTCTGACCCCTACAGCTGAGCACAAACCAACAACCGTCCAACAAACCACCTTTCCGTTCAACAGAAACACGAATACTAAACTTCATTCCCTCACAGCAACAATTCTACCAGACTTCTCACTGACGACCTGGACATCCTCACCCCTACTGAGGACAGAGGTTCCCCCACCCCCCAGTGAGGGCAAACCTGGCCATCCTCACCCCTACTGAGGACAGAGGTCCCCCCACCCCCCAGTGAGGACAAACCTGGCCATCCTCCCCCTACTGAGGACAGAGGTCCCCCCATCCCCTAGTGAGGGCAAACCTGGACATCCTCACCCCTACTGAGTACAGAGGTCTCCCCATCCCCCAGTGAGGACAGACTTAGCCATCCTCACCCCCACTGAGGACAAAAACGACTTGACCCTCCGACCACTGATGAAAAGCTTGACCTTTTTCCCCCCAACCCTACCGGAGCACAAACCTGGCCTTTCCCTTCCCCCACTGAGATGAGAGCAAATCACCAACCCTCACTGATGTGAAGCATGCCCCAGTGCGCCCCCATTTACAACAGATTTGGGCCTATTCCAGTCCCTGCCCATGAGCAGTAATTCATCCCTCAGCCAATGAGAAGCAAAATTCCCCCCCTCCACTCGCTGAGAAACAGCTTTCATCTCAAGGAGGGTGGAATACAAAGGGGAGGTAGTGGGGGGGTACAGGGGAGGTACAGGGGGGTGGTGGGGTCCACCATTGTTGGGGGGGGCGATGGCCAATCACCAGGGTCCGACCACGCCAGGTGAGCTTGTCGGGCCTGACTGATGCACTCCTGCTCCTCCCACAAGCAGTGCAATAAAGGCCCTCACCGCCTGCTTTCACCTGAGGTGAATCAGAAGCGATGTGAAACCCGAACAGGTAAGGTTAAATTTGTTTGACATTTCTATTACAAAAAATTATGTCCCTCAACTATTGAAATTAGGTATATCGGCTCACCGTACATGTGAGCGCTTAATGGCAAGTGCAGTCAAGCTATTTTACTGATGGGCATCTCAGCGAGTCCAATCCCATCCTCACCTGATTCTTACATGTGTGCACATTCCAGCAGGACTTGTAATCCAGCAATCAGAAGTGGCGATCCTGACTGATTTTCTTTCAGTCCCTAGCCAAGGAGTTCTGTAGCCAATTATATCGTTGCTCCAACTACTGGTCTAGCTGAGATTCAGGTAATTCTGTGCAGAGCAGAAATTGAATCTGTGACCTTCAAGTCTGTGTAGCTTAGTACTACATGAACTGGGGCCTTTACTGGGCCATTATATGAACTTTTTTGCTCTTCATCTCAATTAGCTCCTCACTTTGACAAGTTTAGTGTGATTGGAATATTGCTGTGTGGATCAATGAGATTTCACTTCTGCTCTTTCACAGTGCAGGATCCTTTGACTATTTTCCACAGAGAGGATTTAGTAAAAAGAGTTCATTTTAATGTTGGGTTTTTAAAAGCATAATGTATTCAGACAAGTTTTTTAAAAGGGCTCTGAGACAATAGGTAGTTATGGTGATAATGAGCTAGTATTATGTATCCTAGTATACTCTGACTAATAAGCAATTTTTTAGACTGTCTTGGCAATTGAAAAACACCCCACACTCATTGTGTTGGAAAGTCTTTGATCCCTTCTCTGCCTGTGAGCATTGAGAAATAAAACTTAAACACGGACACAGGCAGGCAGGATTTTAGAACAGAGTGCTGTTCCAGAGACACTCGGGCCACAAATGTTGCGAGAAGGCAGGCAAGCATAGTCAGAAATTATATTGTTAAGTAAGTAACGTGGGGAATCACAACATGTTTTTATTTTGTATTATTACATGAAAATAAGTTGTACTGATTGAATTATGTGAATCTGATCATAGTTGTTCTGTATTTCTCGCCACATCAAGTGTTTGCTAGGTCTGTCTTCAGAGAGATTGAAGAAGCACGTGTGTGAAAGACATGAATACCCATTCGGAATCACAAGGGGATACTATTGTTGCACCCCTGGACTGTGCAATTGTACAGTAGATATAGGGCAGTGTGAGTCAACTCCCAGAATCGTAAAATGCTCCGGTCACTCAAGGGAGTGACTGATGCCACCGAACCCAAGAAAGTATCTATGGCAGGTCCAAATTTGTAACATTTATGTTCCATGGTGCAGCAGCAGGCTATGCCACTGGACTAGCACACAATTTTATTTTAAATTCCTCTTGTTCAGTCAGTGTTTTCAGCTACGAAATAACCCTTGACAGAAAATTTCATTTTTCTTTTCAACAGATTGACAAATATCTATATGCAGCCCGCCTCTCAGATGAAACACTGCTTGATGTTATGGCTCGGTTCAGGACCGAGATGGAAAAAGGACTGGGAAGGGATACTAATCCAACAGCAACAGTCAAAATGTTGCCCACCTTTGTTAGGTCAACTCCCGATGGAACAGGTGAGATATTCTCTATACTGACTTCATCCTGCCAGTAAGTTCTGTCACTGTGCTGGTGTTGCATTCATTTTTTGAATATAAGGATATTAGAAAAGTCAAGGAAGAAATGAGGCAATTCAGGACAACTGTCCTATTGTATTTATGATTTTCCAGCTATATTACTCTCACTCACTGCCAAGGACCACGCCCACCAGCGAACTATACTCAAAATATCTGGCATAGAAGTGATATGCAGGTCAAGGAGAATACCCTTCTTAATGTAATTTGCATACTAGAAATGTACTCTCTCTTTGGTGCTAGGGTGATGACTTGTTGTGTGTGGCCTAGGCTATGAATCAGACTTATTTAAAAGTAAAAATAGCAAAAGATCACCACAGCAGATTCAATTAAATTACAGTAGTCCTTTGCTGAGATTAACATTACATAACTGAATTTATAACTCCTCAGCTCATAAAATTATAAGAAACTCATGTATGTTTTCAACTTTCCACCTGGGTGTAAAACTGGCATTGTGGCTCAGCCGCCCGGTATAGAAACCACCCAATTTTGCTTCATTATCAGAGAATTTGTGAATGGAGCTGAACACTGGAATAATCAGCAAACAGTCCCACTCCTGACCTTAGGACTGAGAGAAGGCCATTGATGAAGCAGCTGAAGGTGGTTGGCCCGAGGACCCTTCCCTGAAGAACTCCCGCAGTGATGTTCTGGGCCGGTGATGACTGGCCTCGGAAACCACGACCATCTTCCTTTCCATCAGGTGTGACTGCAGCCACTGGAGGGTTTTCCTTTTGACCCCCATTTACCTCAGTTTTGCTAGAGCTCCTGTGCCAAACACAGTCGAATCCTGCCTTGATATTTAGGGCAGCTTTCTCAATCTAATGCTCAGTGAGCACAAACACAAGCCCACATTACATTCAAAATATATCAATGTGGGAAAGAGTACAGGGTTGGCTGGTGTAACGAAGGGAATGGTCAAACTGACGCAGTAGTCCTTTGCTGAGATTAACATTACATAACTGAAGCATTTGTGGAATTTAGGCTGAACTGCACAGCTCTTGCTGTGTAGCGGCTTCTGATGAACCTGATATAATTTACTATTTGTGAATCATTCCTAATGACCCAATTAGTGAACGAGGCTGTATCTATTCCCAGCTACGGCCTCCTTCAGTCGTAACATGGCACAGATAGTGGTGGAGTTGACCTACATTCTGGACATGGGTTGGCAATCTGATGCAAAACATAGAATCTAATACCTCAAAGTCTGTCTGACAGAAGTGCAAGAACAGGAGAGTGTTGGCAACATCTTATCATCCCTCATCTGCTGATGATTCCAATTTCACCTACTTGTGGCATAGCAATGACCAGTGCTTTGAGTGCTTTATTAGATCAGGATAATCCTGTAATCAGAAGAATAAGGAATCATATCCATCCTCTGTATTAGTAGGGGAAAAAGATCACCCTTTTAATCCTGCCACAGTTGGAGTCCAAGATCATCTGCAAACAACACGATTCTCAAACCTGTCCCAAGGACTGGTGGTGAGTAGTCAGAATTTGTTTCCGACATTGGGCCCGACACACTTTTATCATGCTTCTGCTGAATTTCTGATAGGGACCGTCAGCAGGTGCGGTGCACGCTGGGAGCGTGGTTTTGTAAAATTCACCTTTCGGTTTCAGCAGTCCCTGCCAACCGTGTAGTCCCAGGTGAATGGAAGACAAATATTGTGGCTGTCTACTATACAAAGTGACCTTTATGGCAAATCTGGTGAACTGGGTCTGTGGTTTCTTCAGAGGGTGCAGAATCTACATCATGTTCAATGGATGTGTGTCATTTTATTGCAACACCCATGCAGGGATCCCTTATGTATTTTTTTTATCAATTTGGCGTTTGTCTTCAGTAACCTGTAATATTTCCATTTTAAAGTGATGTCTCCTTTACTGATAACACTTCCGTATAGAGAACAGAGAATCACTGCAGCTCAATCCAGACAGAATTGGACAGCAGGCTGGTCAAGTGTTGTTTGGAGTGCTCAGCTGACCAATTTGATGAAGATTGACTGTGATGTTGCTTGTCTATCTCTGCTCTGTAAGAGTAACAAGCTATGATTAACTCATTATCTTTGTAATCACATCCATGTTGTGCTTGGGCAAACAAGGCAATGTCTATACTAGCTAGTGATATTGTTCAGCCATTTCCACTCTATAAAGGTTATAACTGAGCATAGCCGAGTTAATCATTGACCAATCAGCATGGATTTCAAAAAGAATGTAATTCAGTAACCATAGAATCATAGGGGGGAAAATTGGATTAGGGCCATTTTTGAGTGCAGGTAGCGTGATGTGCTATTATCCCGCGCCCAATGATCCCTGCGCATGCAGGACACAAGTTTCAGCCGGCCCGAGGACTTACCTGCAATCAGTGTGACATTCCGGGCCTCGCCAATGCAATTTGCACTTTGCACTTTCCACCACCAGAGGGAGCTAAATCTCTTAAAGGGAGGATGTTTCTTAGAAATCTCTTAAAGGTAGCTGGTCCCTGTTATTTGCTGAAAATAACAGTCTACCATCTGCACGGAGTATGAACAGAGATCAGACATCGCACACGTGAAACACAGGTCTCATCCCTATGTTTACACACGGATGAGTTATGTTAAAACATTGAATAAAGGTTGCGCACTACTAAATTCCACATCCTCCAATCTGCACACCAGACCTCACCAATCCACTGATCTGAGTTGGTGCCAGGCCTGCGAGAGTGCGTGCACCAAGGTTCACTGCTGATGCACTAGAGGGCTTAGTCCAAGAGGTGGACAGTAGGAGGGGCAAGGGGTTGGGGGGGGGCAAGAGGCCCTCCAGACATATACTCAAAAGGCAGTGGGAGGCAGCGGGGGACGAAGTCAATGCCAGGCTCACGGCATCATGAACATGGATGCAGTGCAGGAAGAAGTTCAATGCGTTGACGTGAGTGGTCAAGATGAGTGAGGTCAACTGTCAAGTGGTGTCTCCTACCAACTGCACCACACACTACAGCCCCCATCACCCACATACCAATAAACTCTTTCCATCAGTACTCAACTCTTCCAATCAGATGCTTCCTCTCACCCTTACCACTGTTGCAAGCCGCCCACCCACAACTCACAGGCCACACACGCTAGCAGTTATTCAACCATGACAGGCACATCACCCAGACACACATCCCGCTTTCTTGCAGAAGGTAGCACATATCAGGAGGCAGCAAGCGGCAGTGGCATTTAGCCCCTCGAGCCTGTTCCACCATTCAATGAGATCATGGTGGACCTGTGACCTAACTCCATATACCCGCCTGCGCCCCATATCCCTTAATACCCTTGGTTCACAGAAATCTATCAATCTCAGATTTAACATTCACAATTGAGCTAGCATCAACTGCCGACTGCAAAAGAGCGTTCTAAACATCTCCCACCCTTTGCGTGTAGAAGCATTTCCTAACTTTACTCCTGCACGTCCTGGCTCTAAATGTTAGGCTATGTCCCTGCATCCTAGTATTGAAGTCTAGGAGACCTCCGAAAACAGTTACAAATGTCTCAGCAGCCAGAAGCAATAATTCAGCCACTAACCTGTAAATCCTGCATGGTCCCTTTACATAGCGCTGTTGGGGGGTCCTCCAGGCACTCTTAAGACACGTTCAGATGGTCGGGATTAAGACTGCGCGTTGAATTGAGCATTAAGTCCCAAAATGGTGTCTATCACTTTTAATCAGCGTTGCACACTGATTGAAGCCATTTTCTCCCTACTTTACATGATTCCAGCGTTCGTTATCTGCACTAACTGCTATACCAAGATGGCGTCCGCGCATGTCACGCTGGAAACGTGCGTGCGCATCCAAGATGCCATCTTGGATGTCAGAGAGGCCGTGTAGCGCCGAAACAATGGGCACTACACGGCCCAATTTAGCACCCATAGAATCTTACAGCACAGATGGAGGCCATTTGGCCCATCGTGTCTGTGCCAGCTCTTTGAAAGAGCAATCCAGTTAGTCCCATTCCCCTACTTCTCCATAACTCTGCAGTTTTCTCCCCTTCAAGTATTTATCCAATTCCCTTTTGGAAATTACTATTGAATCTGCTTCCACTGCCCTTTCAGGCAGTGCATTCCAGATCATTACAACTTGCTGCGTAAAAAAATTGTCCTCATCTCACTTCTGGCTCTTTTGACTCTTTTGAATTCTCATAGAATTCTTTGAAAAAGTAAGAGAGGATAAATAAAGGAATTCCAGTCAACATGGTTTCTATGCATTTTGAAAAGCATTTGATCATGTCCCACATAAGAGACTTATGGGAAAGATAATAGCTCAGGGAAATCAAAGGAATGTGTCTATATAGATAGAGAGTTGTTTGGGAGGCAGAACGCAAAGAGTGAGAGGTTAAAGGAAGTTTCTTTGACTGAAAGGATGTGGTGAGTGGGGTTTCATCACGGTGTATGTTGGCTCTGCTCTTATTACCATATACAGTCCCCACCACTTACACCATCCCTGTTTATCCGGGACAGCCGCCTATATCTGGAAAAATGGCACTAACCATTTGCCAATACCATAGGCGCCAATTACAAAGGAGCCTCTTCAACCATATTAAATGGGCCTGCTATTTCGGGCAGTTCAAGCAGCTGTTCGGTGTCACCTTCCGTCCGCCCCCTCTCACTGCCCTCCCTGCAGCACAGTTTTAATGTATTGGAATCACCCCCTTATTAAATGTTAATTTCGGAAAGGCATTCACAAATGCGGTGGCAGCAGTTCGAGAACTTTGAAATTGACCCGGGCAGCTCGTAGGGCTTTCCCCTCTTAAAGACTCCAATGGATTCACCGGTCACCGTGTAAAACGGGCAAACCACGTTAGCACGGATGTGCCCACCATATGCAGTGGGGATTGTACTTATAAATGATCTGGATTTAGGAATTGAGGGAACAAGAATTTTGCTAATGACACCAAATTGGAAGTGTGGCAAATTGTAGGCTAGCAGGATGGACGGATAACTGACAGATGCAGAGCAGTATAGAACAATGTACATTTTGGAGGTAAGAATAGGAAAGGAAATACACCCTAAATAGTAAGATTTTAAGTGGAGTTGAGGAGCAGAGGGACCTTGGTGGGGATGTTACCAGGGATGAGGAGTTACAGTTATGAAGAGGGACTGCAGACTTTATGGCTTTTTTCACAAGAGCTGAGAAGGATAAGTGGTAATAGAGATTTTCAAAATTATGAAGGATTATGACAGAGCAAATGGTAATAGATTGTATTCAATGGTCAGTGAGACAATAGCGAGAGTGCACAAATTTAATATAATTATAAAGAATTACCGCTGTAACAGCTCCAGGACATGTTTTTTTTATTCGTTCATGGGATGTGGGCGTCGCTGGCGAGGCCGGCATTTATTGCCCATCCCTAATTGCCCTTGAGAAGGTAGTGGTGAGCCGCCTGCTTGAACCGCTGCAGTCTGTGTGGTGAAGGTTCTCCCACAGTGATGTTAGGAAGGGAGTTCCAGGATTTTGACCCAGTGACGATGAAGGAACGGCGATATATTTCCAAGTCGGGATGGTGTGTGACTTGGAGGGGAACGTGCAGGGGGTGTTGTTCCCATGTGCCTGCTGCCCTTGTCCTTCTAGGTGGTAGAGGTCGCGGGTTTGGGAGGTGCTGTCGAAGAAGCCTTGGCGAGTTGCTGCAGTGCATCCTGTGGATGGTACACACTGCAGCCACTGTGCGCCGATGGTGAAGGGAGTGAATGTTTAAGGTGGTGGATGGGGTGCCAATCAGGCGGGCTGCTTTGACCTGGATGGTGTCGAGCTTCTTGAGTGTTGTTGGAGCTGCACTCATCCAGGCAAGTGGAGAGTATTCCATCACACTCCTGACTTCTGCCTTGTAGTTGGTGGAAAGGCTTTGGGGAGTCAGGAGGTGAGTCACTCGCCGCAGAATACCCAGCCTCTGACCTGCTCTTGTAGCCACAGTATTTATATGGCTGGTCCAGTTAAGTTTCTGGTCAATGGTGACCCCCAGGATGTTGATGGTGGGGGATTCGGCGATGGTAATGCCGTTGAATGTCAAGTGGAGGTGGTTAGACTCTCTCTTGTTGGAGATGGTCATTGCCTGGCACTTGACTGGCGCAAATGTTACTTGCCACTTATGAGCCTGAATGTTGTCCAGGTCTTGCTGCATGCGGGCTTGGACTGCTTCATTATCTGAGGGGTTGCGAATGGAACTGAACACTGTGCGAACGTCCCCATTTCTGACCTTATGATGGAGGGAAGGTCATTGATGAAGCAGCTGAAGATGGTTGGGCCTAGGACACTGCCTTGAGGAACTCCTGCAGCAATGTGTACTTCCTTTTTCGATGAGGCAACTGCGCGGGACAGCAACCTTGCCGCCATTGTAGGCCACCAACTGACCTCGCTGGGGTTCAGTAAAATCACAGACCGGAGGCCGATGGCCGAGCACCAAAAATGCAGCCGATGCAGGTAGTCATAAGACGGGAGGAGAGCAGAGCCTGGGGAAAGGGGGGAAGCAGGAGCAGCGAGGGGAAGGGGAGGGAAGCAGGAGCACTTGCGGGGGGGGGGGGGGGTGGGCGCGAAGAAGCAGGAGAAGCTCACCACCCCCCCCCGATCCTGTCTCTCTCCCCCCCTCCCCCCCCCCCCCCCCCCCGATCCTATCTCTTTCCCCCCCCCCCCCCCGATCCGACCTCTCCCCTGCCCCCCCCCGATCCGATCCCCCCCCCCCCCCCCCCCCCCATCCAATCTCCTTTCCCTTCCCCCGATAGCAACCAGCCCCTCAATCTGGCCAGCTGCCGGGACGGAGTATAAAATTCTAATGAGGTCCTGCCATTAAATTCAGCAGGACCTCTGCCCTCCTGGCATTTCCGGGTTTCCCAGCTGCTAATGGGTGCCGCCTCCCCATAGATATCGGGGCCAATATTTCAGTGAGCAAGTGGACAACCTATGGATCTAGGGAGACGGTGAAAGCAGTTAGTATTGATTCATTCAAATGCAAATTAGATAGATTTCTTTCAGAAAATTTAACATTTATCCAGTCTGCGAGTAATTTAAGACGTGGCATGTGGTAAGTATAACGTGCTCGGGAGGAACAGGTGACTTTGGACCACTGGTTCCCAAAGCTCTCCACCACTGGGGGTTTTTCTCGCCTCATATCTGGGTCTGTTGTAGACTCATTGATCAAGATTGATTGCTATGATTAGTTAACAGCTCTATTATCGCTGTATCATGTGACTACCAGGAAGGAGAAGGTGAACGAGATGGACCTTGGACTTTTTTTTGTCTAGGAATTCCTATGTTTGTGCACTGAGTTGACAAAGCTGACTGGAATACCAGCAGGGGGAACAGTTCTCTTTGTGCATCTCACTGTGTGAGCGGTGAGACTCAGCCCTGTTTCAGCGCCACTATTTTAGTTGACAGCAAGACCGTTTTACTGGCATGCAAAGACAGCTGAAACAAATCAAGATATATTACCAAAGACTCGCACCTAACCGGACGGACAGGATTGGACTAATGTGTTGGTCCACATGAACATATTAAGGGAAATCAATTACCAGTAGGTCGTCCCTACTTGGATGGATAAGCAAGATGACCTTGGACATCTTGCTTATCCATGTCCCACTTAAGTGGGTTTACACCATTTCTTCTCCCCTTCCTTAAGTAGCTTCTTCACTGCCATGGCTGAGAGAGTAGATGTGCTGATGTTGCAGTAGGCCCCTACAAGTGCTCCTCTGGAAATATCTGCTAGGAGATAGGAAAGACCGATCACCAGCCAGCACTTTGATTTTGACCTCCTCATTGTGGAGAGGCAGCTGGTCTCTGGCAGCCACTTCCCCCATACAACCTTTTGAGATTGGAAACAATGGAGTGGGATTACATGGATCACACCAGGGGGAATAGAATTAAAGTGGCATTAGCATTATGGAAAATCAAGGAACCACTTCTAGTTTCTTTCCTTTTGGGGAGGAGATGAATTGCATGTCATTTTTGTCAAAATAGGACCTCAAACACAGATGGCACAAGGATGCTTTTGATGTTATTTATGCTGGTGTATTGTGTGATTGTAATTAAATAAGGAAAAGTTTTTTTTTGTTCATGAGCTTGGTGCCTTTTTAGTTTGAAGATGTCTTTTTATGCACTAAATAATTGTTTAAATTTTAGATGAGGGAGAGTGCGCTGTACACTGAAAGAACTTCCTGGCACTTACATTCTCCTCAATTAGATTATTGTCACGAGATTCACAGTGCTCAGTTACATCTAACTATGCAGCTGAGTTTGAGAGGGCGATTTGACCAAATCTATTTTACATCTCAGACATAACTGGATGTAACTGGAAAACAGTATAGAAGTGCTGACTCACTGTGCTGTTACTACACTGAAGGAGATTTGAAAGAAAGTGCTTGAGTTCAGCAGAGCTTTGCAGAGTACAACTAGCTCACTATGTGCTTTCCCTCATCCATAGACAACTGATGCGATTAAAATTACTACTGTCAATAGCTTCTTGAAGTGGGCTGTCAAATTAATAACTGGAACACTCATCTGTTGCACAGTTACTTTTATGGGCTTTATTGCCAGGTTCTTATGACTGCTAACTGTTGTGCGCTGATCTAGGTGTGCTGGTGTGTTTTGAGCAAGGTCACATTTTTGAAAATAAGCCGAAATGTTGTCTTTTAAAATCTGCGACCACTGAGGAGAGTAACAGATTGTATTTGGAGGAATGTTTAGGGGAGAATGTCCTTCAGTTTGATTCTTTTCAAATTGTAGCCATAATGTTCTTATTTTATAAACTGCACGTTACAGATACTGCAAATTTAGTCGTCTTTTTATTTATAAGTTACACAGGAATTCTTTGTACATCCATTGGGGCATATTTCCAGATTAGTTCCTTGCGTCGCACCT
The DNA here is from genome assembly GCF_035084215.1 of Heptranchias perlo. Classification (NCBI taxonomy): domain Eukaryota; kingdom Metazoa; phylum Chordata; class Chondrichthyes; order Hexanchiformes; family Hexanchidae; genus Heptranchias; species Heptranchias perlo. Next base: position 50,628,511 of record NC_090345.1, on the reverse strand, counting down.
TTTTGGGCAAGGCCCAATCAAAAAACAATTCTCATGGACTCTTTGCATCCAACTAGAGGCATTGGAGAAGGTGCAAAAATGATTTACTAGGATGATAGATATAACCTCTCAGTTCTGCTATCAGGAAAGATTGAATTGGCTGGGGCTCTTTTTTCCAGAAAAGAGAAAACTGAGGGATGACTTGATCGAGGTCTTTAAGATTATGAAAGGGTTTGATAGGGTAAATGTAGAGATGTTTCCACTTGTGGGGGAGACCAGAACAAGGGACTATAAATATAAGATAGTCACCAATAAATCCAATAGGGAGTTCAGGAGAAACTTCTTTCCCCAGAGAGTGGTGAGAATGTGGAACTCACTACCACAAGGAGTAGTTGGGGTGAATAGCACTGATGCATTTAAGGGGAAGCTGGATAAACACATGAGGGAGAAAGGAATAGAAGGGTATGTTGATAGGGTGAGCTGAAGAATGGTGGGAGGAGGCTCGTGTGGAGCATAAACACCGGCATCGACCAGTTGGGCCGAATGGCCTGTTTCTGTTTTGTACATTCTATGTAATTATATGTAATACTGTGAACACTGGTAACCAATAAATCTGCAAAAAGATAAGCTGGCATCATCCTTCTTGCTCTCCATTTCTGTTTTCTTCTTTCTTTCTTCTTTCTTTCTTCTTTCTTTCTTCTTTCACTTCTGACTCTCGCTCTCTTATCTGTCTGTCTTCTTTTCACTTTTCCTTTTTTCCTGTCCTTTCTTACTCTTGTTTTCACCTCCCTCTCCTGCTTGCCTCTGCAAAACTTTTCCCAATATTTCCCTATATAATGCGTTCACATTACCATGTAGGGAGTCAGGAGGAGGGGGCTGAGGGGGTGGGGGAGTCAGCAGATCAAGAATTGGGTGGGTGTTGCCAGATCAGGAGTTTGGTCCCTTGCCACCGTTACACAACTGGACATGGCACACCCCAGAGATTGAAAACCACCACTGCAGTGAAATGTAAGTCAGATGGGCATTTCTGACAGGAATATGTACACATACTAAACACAATACAGTCCCCACCACTTAAAAAGCTCACCTTTATAATGGCCAGTTGCTTATAACGGCCAAAAAGTGAAAACCGTTAACCACTCGTATTAACGTCAATTTCAAACTTGCCAGTTATAGAGACTTTAGTGCTCTGTTTATTTCAGGCAGAAACAACTGGAAGCCAGTATTTTATCAGAAAGTAAGCTAATGCTTGATGTCAACATTGCAGTTTCCGGTGGCCGGGAGGTTGCTGGGAGCCAGCGGACTTTCTCTCTCTCTCCCTCTTGAAGGGTTTTTTTTTACCTGTCATTGACCTGCCCGGTTTGCCTGGAGTCAGTGTTGGAGCCGCTGGGAGCCCAAGTTGCTGGGAGTCGGAGTCAGAGCCGCAGACTCTCCCTTCCACTAGGGCTGAAACAGTGCATCTCCTTTGAAACACTTCAGAGATTCTCCTGGGCAATTGGCTGAGATAAATACTGCACCCCCAGTGAGAGCAGCTTGGTTTAGCGCACAATGTCCGATATACCAGACATCTCGTGTAGCGGGCAGATGGCGTTTGCACTAACATGCCCACTATAAGCGGTGGGGACTGTACTCATGTTCATAACTGCCGTTATTATGTAACAAATATGGCATGCATAGTTCACAGAAATATCATAAGATTCCGTTGTTAATTTTTGTTAAACACTGTAACCTGACCATTACAGGTTTTATTTTCTTACAAATCTATTTTAAAGGAATAATCTTCCATCTACCTGCTTCAGTGGCTCTGCTGTATCCCCAATTTTCTCCCCTCCTCTCCTGAAGGTACTGACTTCTGCTGGTTACAGTTTTATATGAACATACGAATTAAGAGCAGGAGTAGGCCATTCACCTCTCGAGCCTGCTCTGCCATTTGATAAGATCATAGCTGATCTGATTGTGACCTCAACCCTACTTTCCCATCTACCTACTATAACCTTTGACTCCCTTGTTAATCAGAAATCTATCTAACTCAGCCTTAAAAATATTCAATGACCCTGCCTCCACCGCTCTCTGGGGAAGGGAGTTCCACAGACTCACGACCCTCGGAGAGAAAAAATTTCTCCTCATCTCCATCTTAAATGGGAGACCCCTTATTTTTAAACTGTGTCCTCTAGTTCTAGTCTCTCCCACAAGGGGAAACATCCTCTCAGCATCCACCCCTTCTAGTCCCCTCAGGATCTTATATGTTTCAATAAGATCACCTCTCATTCTTCTGAACTCCAGTGTATACAGGCCCAACTTGTCCAACCTTTCCTCATAAGATAACCCTCTCATCCCAGGAATCAGTCGAGTGAACCTTCTCTGAACTGCCTCTTAAATAAGGAGACCAAAACTGCACACAGTATTCTAGATGTGGTCTCACCAGTGCCCTGTACAACTGTAGCAAAACATCTCTACTTTTATATTCCATTCTCCTTTCAGTAAATGACAACATTCCATTTGCCTTCCTAATCACTTGCTGTACCTGCATGCTAACTTTTTGTGATTCATGTTCTAAGACACCCAGATCCCTCTGTACCTCAGAGTTCTGCAATCTCTCCATTTAAATAATATACTGCTTTTCTGTTCCTCCTGCCAAATTAGACAAGTTCACATTTTCCCACATTATACTTCATCTGCCAAATTTTGCCCACTCACTTAACCTATCTATATTCCTTTGCAGACTCCTTATGTCCTCTTCACAACTTACTTTCCTACCTACCTTTGTGTCATCAACAAATTTAGCAACCATATATATTATGTCCCTTCATCCAAGTCATTGATATAGATTGTAAATAGTTGAGGCCCAAGCACTGATCCCTGTGGCACTCCACTCGTTACATCTTGCCAACCTGAAAGTGACCCATTTATGCCTACACTCTGTTTCCTGTTAGCTAACCAATTCTTTATCCATGCTAATACATTACCACCTACACCATGAGCTCTTATTTTGAGTAGTAGCCATTGATGTGGCACCTTGTCAAAAGCCTTCTGGAAATCCAAGTACATCACATCCACAGGATCCCTTTTATCCATGTTGCTTGTTACTTCCTCAAAGAACTCTAATAAATTAGTCAAACACGATTTCCCTTTCACAAAGCCGTGTTGACTCTGCCTGATTGCACTGAGATTTTCTAAGTGCCCTGCTATAGCTTCCTTAATAATAGATTCTAGCATTTCCCCTATGACAGATGTTAAGCTAACTGGTCTGTAGTTTCCTGCTTTCTGTCTCCCTCCTTTCTTGAATAGAAGAGTTACATTCGCTATTTTCCAATTTGATGGGACCCTTCCTGAATCTAGGGAATTTTTGAAAATTAATACCAATGCATCTACTATCTCTGCAGCCACTTTTAAGACCCTAGGATGAAGTCCGCCAGGACCTGGGGACTTGTCAGCATTTAGTTCTAATAATTTTTAGGCATTAATTTATAGGCAATCAGAATCCTGTCCAAATGTCTGTTCCTCATGTGCAAACTTACAAAGTGAATGTTGGCAGATTGTTTGACTGTGCAGGGCATCACAGTGAAACCTGACCTTGTCAAAGCGCCTGCGTCCCCACACACACGCATTTTACAGCAGAGGTGATTGGACAGTAATCAAGAATGGAGACCTTGGCTGTTTTTTTTTTCCCCCTGCTTAGCCCAGGGGTGCTCGGGCTACTTGTAGTTCTCCAACTGCTGTTCTAGCCAGGCTCCACTAACCCAACATAGACTCACTACAAAATCCCATTGCAGTTTCCTTTTGGTCTTCTAAAGAATGAACTATACCTCCTATTTTGGTATCACCTGCAAATTTGGACAACACTCCCTCTAGGCCTATATCCAAATCATTGATGCACACAGTGACCTCAGAACTGAACCATGTGGGACACCCCACCCACCTCCAACCACTCTGGAAAAGCTGCCCTAAACGCCTACTCTTGTTTTCTCCCTTCAAACCAATTTTTAATCTTAGTTTGCTATCCTTCCCCTAATTCCGTATCCCTTAATCTTCTCCAGTAAACTCCCATGTGGTACCTTGTCAAAGGCTTTCTTAAAGTCCATTTACACTACATTCACTGCCTTTCCCCTCTCTACAATGTCTGTTACCTCTTCAAAGAATTCTGAGGTTTTTGGAGCGCGAATGTCATAGGAACGTAGGAACAGGAGTGGGCCATTCAGCCCCTCGTGCCTGCTCCGCCATTTGATAAGATCATGGCTGATCTGTGATCTAGCTCCATATACCTGCCTTTATCCCTTAATACCTTTGGTTGCCAAAAAGCTATCTCACATTTAAATTTAGCAATTGAACTAGTATCAATTGTCGTTTGCGGAAGAGAGTTCCAAACTTCTACCACCCTTTGTGTGTAGAAATGTTTTCTAATCTCGCTCCTGAAAGGTCTGGCTCTAATTTTTAGACTGTGCCCCCTACTCCTAGAATCCCCAACCAGCAGAAATAATTTCTCTCTATCCACCCTATCCGTTCCCCTTAATATCTTATAAACTTCGATCAGATCACCCCTTAACCTTCTAAACTCTAGAGAATACAAACCCAATTTGTGTAATCTCTCCTCGTAACTTAACCCTTGAAGTCTGAGTATCATTCTAGTAAACCTATGCTGCACTCCCTCCAAGGCCAATATGTCCTTCCGAAGGTGCAGTGCCCAGAACTGCTCACAGTACTCCAGGTGCGGTCTAACCAGGGTTTTGTATAGCTGCAGCATAACTTCTGCCCCCTTGTACTCCAGTCCTCGAGATATAAAGGCCAGCATTCCATTAGCCTTATTGATTATTTTCTGCACCTGTTCATGACACTTCAATGATCTATGTACCTGAACCCCTAAGTCCCTTTGGACATCCACTGTTTTTAACTTTTTACCATTTAGAAAGTACCCTGTTCTATCCTTTTTTGATCCAAAGTGGATGACCTCACATTTGTCTACATTGAATTCCATTTGCCACAGTTTTGCCCATTCACCTAATCTATCAATATCGCTTTGTAATTTTATGTTTTCATCTACACTGCTTACAATGCCACCAATCTTTGTGTCATCGGCAAACTTAGATATGAGACTTTCTATGCCTTCATCTAAGTCGTTAATAAATATTGTGAATAATTGAGGCCCCAAGACAGATCCCTGCAGGACTCCACTAGTCACATCCTGCCAATGTGAGTACCTACCCATTATCCCTATTCTCTGTCGCCTTTCGCTCAGCCAACTTCCTATCCAAGTCCGTACTTTTCCCTCGATTCCATGGGCTTCTAACTTAGCGAATGGTCTCTTATGTGGGACCTTATCAAATGCCTTCTGGAAGTCCATATAAATAACATGCATTGACATTCCCCTGTCCACTACTTTAGTCACCTCTTCAAAAAATTCAATCAGGTTTGTCAGGCACAACCTACCTTTCACAAATCCATGATGGCTCTCCCTGATTAACTGAAAATTCTCGAGGTGTTCAGTCACCCTATCCTTAATTATAGACTCCAGCATTTTCCCCACAACAGATGTTAGGCTAACTGGTCTATAATTCCCTGGTTTCCCTCTCTCTCCTTCCTTAAAAAGCGGAGTTACGTGCAATTTTCCAATCTAGAGGGACAGTTCCTGAATCTAGAGAACTTTGAAAGATTATAGTTAGGGCATCTGCAATGTGCTCACCTACTTCCTTTAAAACCCTGGATGCAAACCATCTGGTCCTGGGATTTGTCACTCTTTAGTGCTATTATTTTCTTCATTACTGTTGCTTTACTTATGTTAATTGTATCGAGTCCCTGTCCCCGATTCAATATTAGTTTTCTTGGGATTTCTGGCATGCTATCCTCTTTTTCTACTGTTAATAATTATTCAACATGACCGCCATTTCCCCATTGTCAATGACAATATCCCCACTTTCAGTTTTTAAGGGGCCAACACTGCTCCTGACCATCCTCTTTTTCCTAATATAACTATAAAAGTTCTTTGTATTGGTTTTGATATCCCTTGCAAGTTTCTTTTCATACTCTCTTTTTGTGACCCTTTGTTGATCTTTGAATCTTTCCCATTCGCCAGGATCTGTGCCATTTTTTGCCTTTTTGTATGCCCTTTCCTTATGTCTTATACTGTCCCTTACCTCTAGTTGTCCATGGCTGTTCTTTTTTGGCAAGTAGAGTTCTTGCCCCTCAGGGGTATAAACCGGTTCTGTATCTCGTTAAATGTTTCGTTAAACATTTCCCACTGATCATCAGTCGTTTTACCCATTAACAGATTTGCCCAGTTTACTGTGGACAGTCTCTGTCTCATCCCATTGAAGTCAGCCTTACCCAATTCTCGAATCTTAGCAGCTGACTCACTTTTTTCCCTTTCAAACACTACATTGAACTCGATCATGTTCTGGTCGCTATTTGATAGATGTTCACACACAGTTAAGCTGTTAACTAAATCTGGTTCATTATTCATTATTAAATCTAGTATGGCTTGCCCCCTTGTTGCCTCTAGGACATACTGCTATAGAAAACTATCCCGGACACACTCAAGAAATTCGCTACCTTTCTGACAGTTGCTAGTCTGCTTTCCCCAATCTATGTGAAGGTTAAAGTCCCCCATTAAGACCACTATGCCTTTCTTACACGCTTGTCTAATCTCTGCATTTATACAATCTAGCACTTCAGAGCTGCTGCCAGGGGTCCTATATACAACTCCCACTATAGTCTTAGATCCTTTCCTATTTCTCAATTAAACCCATAAGGTCTCTGTTGGCTGCTTACCTCTCGTTATATCCTCCTTTATCATTGAAGTGATTTCATCTCTAATCATTAAGGCTACTCCTCCCCCTCTTCCATTTTCCCTATCTCTCCTGTAAACCTTATAACCCAGTATATTTAGTCCCCAATCCTGACCATCCTGCAGCCATGTCTCAGTAATAGCTATCATGTCATACCCTCCAATTTGAATTTGAACCTGTAGTTCATTTAATTTATTCCTTATACTCTGTGCATTTGTATATAGAACTCTTAGTTGGGCCACACACCCTAGCCTGACCTTCAGCTTTGATGCTGGGATAATCGCCTTACGCCTTCTAGTTTTCACTTGATCTGTAGTGTCTAAAGTACACTTTCTTTCTGCTGCTCTACGCTTTTCCCTTTCACTTGCTCTTGAACAACTGTTTGTACTATTTGTATTGTAAATTTCCCCTGGGTCTTCCCCTCTCTTGCTGCTCTCAACTTTACTCCCTTCTGACTCCCCACTCAGGTTCCCATCCCCCTGCCACTCTAGTTTAAACCTTCCCCAACAGCACTAGCAAACACCCCCATGAGGATATTGGTCCCGGTCCTGCTCAGGTGTAACCCGTCCCGCTTGTACAGGTCCCACCTTCCCCAGAACCGGTTCCATTGTCCCAGGAATCTAAATCCCTCCCTCTTACACCATCCCTGCAGCCACGCAGTCATCCTGTCTATTCTCCTGTTCCTATACTCACTAGCACGTGGCACTGGTAGTAATCCTGAGATCTCTACCTTTTGAGGTCCTGCTTTTTAATTTATCTCCCAACTCCTTGAATTCACATTGCAGGATCTCATCCCTTTTTTTACCTATGTCGTTGGTACTGATATGGACCACGACTACTGGCTGTTCACCCTCCCCCTCCAGAATGCCCTGCAGCCGTTCCATGAATCCTTGACCCTAGAACCAGGGAGGCAACATACCATCCTGGAGTCATGTTTACGGCCGCAGAAACGCCTATCTGTTCCCCTTACAATTGAATCCCCTATCACTATAGCCCTGCCACTCTTCTTCCTCCCCTCCTGTGCAGCAGAGCCACCCGTGGTGCCACGAACTTGGCTCTTGCTGCTTTCCCCTGATAAGCCATCTCCCCCAACAGCATCCAAAGCAGAATATCTGTTTGAGAGGGAGATGGCCCCAGGGGACTCCTGCTCTACCTGCCTGGTCCTTTTACTCTGCCTGGCGGTCACCCATTTCCTTTCTGCCCGCATAATCTTTACCTGCGGTGTGACCACCTCACTGAACGTGCTATCCACGATAGTCTCAGCATCGCGGGCGCTCCAAAGTGAGTCCACCCGCAGCTCCAGCTCCGAAATGCGGTTAGCCAGTAGCTGCAGCTGGACACACATGGTCACCAGGGACACTGGTAGTGTCCATGACTTCCCACATAGTGCAGGAGGAGCATATCACGGGTGCGAGCTCTGCTGCCATGACTTGCCTTAGATTTACCCTGCGATCACCTCTCAAACTCTCCTCCCGCTCTCGGTCTCTCCTCTTATACTGTCCTCACCTCTCGGTCTCTCCTGCCTCACCTGCGACGTCTCACAGTAGTTGTCTCTTGTTGCAGGTCTGCTGCTGCTTCTATCCCCACTCTCAGCCTTCTGCTGCTCAGGTCCGCCACCGCTCTGCGGAAAAAGTTAAGAAAAGTCCCTTTTGAAATCCGTGCTGGCTATTCCTAACTATTTTCTCTTCATCTAAATCCATGGGAATTTCATCCTTAATTAAAAACTAACATTTTCCCTACTACAAAAGTTAAGCTAACTGGCCAGTAATCACACGGATTAGCTCTGTCTCCCTTTTTATCACAGTATCAAAAGCCTTGCTGAAATCGAAATAAATTAAACTCTTGTCAACAAGGTCTGTCATTTCTTCAAATAACTCCAGTACTTTAATTAGGCAAGCCCTCCATATCATAAATTCAAGCTGGCTCACTCTTACCATAACATACCTCGCTAGGTATTTTGTTATCCCCCCCTTTCAGGACGCCTTCTAATATTTTACCCACAACAGATATTAGGCTCAATGATCTATACTTCTCTGGGTCTTCCCAATGTCCCTTTTTAAGATTGCTGTTATGTTGGCTCATGGGCTTAGAGGTGGTGCAGAGGAGATTTACTAGAATGGTACCAGGGATGAGGGACTTCAGTTATGTGGAGAGACTGGAGAAGCTGGGATTTTTCTGCTTAGAGCAGAGAATTTTAAGGGGAGATTTAATAGAGGAGTTCAAAATGATTAAGGGTTTTGATAGAATAAATAAGGAGAAACTGTTTCCACTGGCAGGTGGGTCAGTAACCAGAGGATACAGAATTAAGGTAATTGGCAAAAAACACAGGGAAGATGAGGAGAAATTTTTTTACGCAGCGGGTTGTTATGATCTGGAATGCACTGCCTGAAAGGCTGGTGGAAGCAGATTCAATAGTAACTTTCAAAAGGGAATTAAATAATTACTTGAAGGGAAAACATTTGCTGGGCTATGGGGAAAGAGCGTGGGAAAGGACTAATTGAATTGCTCTTTCAAAGAGCCAGCACAGGCATGATGGGCCGAATAGCCTCCTTCTGTGCTGTATGATTCTATGATTTCCAACTCTTGGGCACCTGTCCTGTTTCTAATGATTCCCTAAAGATAGTGCCAATTTCTTTAAGTACCCTTGTATTAAGTCCATCCAGGCCTAATGCCTTCTCTTGCTTTAATATCCTCAGCCAATCAGTGACCGCCTGATTTGAAATTTCTATTACCCCTCCCTCCAGACATTCACCCTCCATGGTAGATTCTGTCCTGCTATCCTAACCTCATTTTCTATTTTAACTCCCAACAGTTTCTTAACCTCCTTTACCTTGTTTTTATATTTGTCTCAATTCACCATTCTTTATACTTTAGGGACAGTGAATTCCGTTGTTGCCCTTATCACTCTTTTTCCCCCATTACCTTTCCCGAGTGCTATGTACCTGGTCAGTATTCTGTGTTTAGTATTTTTAAACAGGTTCCACTTTTCTTCCAACCTCCTTCTCTAACATGTTGTTAGGTCCAGTTTCCTGAACTCATCCCTCAAAACCTGCCACCAGGTTACTGCTACCAGGATGTCTATTTCTGACCAGCTCTACCATCTCCTGGTTGTCTCTAAGCTGCTGTATTATCTTCTGGCTGAGTCTGATCTGCTCTCTTATTGTGATTGTGTTTGAGATTGATGTAATTAAGTCTGAAACTAGGGTCTTAAATTTAAACAAAGCCAATTACATAAGTATGAGGGGCAAGTTGGCTACGGTAGATTGGGAAATTAGGTTAAAAGATATGACAGTAGATAAGCAATGGCGAACATTTAAAGAAATAATTAATAATTCTCAATGAAAATACATTCCCTTGAGGAATACAAACTCCACGGGTAAAGTGATCCAACCGTGGCTAATTAGAGAAGATTAAAAGAGGCTTACAAGATTGGCAAGAAGAGTAGTAAGCCTGAGGATTGGGAGGGTTTTAGAATCAGCAAAGGATGACCAAGAAATTGATCAAGAGGGAGAAAGTTGAATATGAGAGTAAACTAGCAAGAAATATAAAAACAGATTGTAAGAACTTCTACAAGTATGGTAAAAGGAAGAGAGTAGTGAAAGTAAACGTGGGTCCCTTAGAGGCTGAGACAGGAGAAATTATAATGGGAAATGGCAGAGATGTTAAACATATTTTGTATCTGTCTTCACAGTAGAATACACAAAAAACATACCGGAAGTAATGGGGAACCAAGGGGCTAATGAGAGTAAGGAACTTAAAGTAATTAGGATTAGTAAAGAAAAAGTACTGGAGAAAATAATAGGACTAAAAGCCAACAAATCCCCTGGACCTGCTGGCCTAAATCCTAGGGTTTTAAGAGGTGGCTGCAGAGATAATGGATGCACAGATTTTAAAACAGTCCCCGTGGATTGGAAGGTAGCAAATATCAAAAGAAGAGAGATAAAACGGAACTACAGGTCAGTTAGCCTGACATCAGTAGTAAGGAAAATGCTGGAATCTATTTTCAAGGATGTAGTAACAGGGCACTTAGAAAATCATAATATGATTAGGCAGAGTCAACATGGTTTTATGAAAGGGAAATCGTGTTTGACAAATCTGTTAGAGTTTTTTGAGGGTGTAACTATCAGGGTGGATAAGGGGGAACCAGTGGAAGATTTTCAAAAGGCATTCAATAAGGTACCACACGAGATTAGTGAAAGTAAATGTAGGTCCCTTAGAAGCAGAGACAGGAGAAATTATAATGAGGAATAAGGATCAGGGCTCATAGGATTGGGGGTAATATATTAGCATGGATTGAGGATTGGTTAAGGGACAGAAAACAGAGTAGGAATAAATGGGTCAGTTTCAGGATGGCAGGCTGTAACTAGTGGGGTGTCACAAGGATCAGTGCTTGGGCCTCAGCTATTTACAATCTATATTAATGACTTAGATGAAGGGACTGAGTGTAATGTATCCAAGTTTGCTGACAATACAAAGCTAGGTGGGAAAGTAAACTGTGAGGAGGACACAAAGAAGCTGCAAAGGGTTAAGTGAGTGGGCAAGAAGGTAGCAGATGGAGTATAATGTGGGGAAATGTGACATGATCCACCTTGGTGAGAAGAATAGAAAGGCAGAATATTTTTTAAAAGTTGAGTGACTAAGAAATGTTGGTATTCAGAGGGATTTGGGTATCCTTGTACACGAATCACAAAGTTAATATGCAGGTACAGCAAGCAATTAGGAAGGCAAATGGTATGTTAGCCTTTATTGCAAGGGGTTGGAGGATAAGAGTAAGGAGGTCTTGCTGCAGTTAAAAAGGGCTCTGGTGAGACAACACCTGGAGTACTGTGTACAGCTTTGGTCTCCTTTCCTAAGGAAGGATATACTTGCCTTAGAGACGGTGCGACAAAGGTTCACTAGATTGATTTCTGGGATGAGAGGGTTGTCCTGTGAGGAGAGATTGAGTATAATGGACCTATACTCTCTGGAGTTTAGAAGAATGAGAGGTGATCTCATTGAAATGTATAAAATTCTTAGAGGGCTTGACAGCGTAGATGCTGAGAGGTTATTTCCCCTGACTGGAGAGTCTAGAACTAGGGGTCATAGTCTCAAGATAAGGGATCGGCCATTTAGGACTGAGATGAGGAAAAATTTCTTCACTCAGAGGATGGGGAATCTTTGGAATTCTCTACCCCAGAGGGCTGTGGATGCTCAGGTCGTTGAATATATTCAAGATTGAGATGGATAGATTTTTGGACACTAAGGGAATCAAGGGATATGGGGATAGGGCAGGAAAGTGAAGTTGAGGTAGAAGATCAGCCATGATCTTATTGAATGGTGGAGCAGGCTCGAGGGGCCCTATGGCCTACTCCTGCTCCTATTTCTTATGTTCTTATATTATCTTCTGGTTGAGTCTGACCTGCTCTACCATCTCCTGGTTGTTACATAAAACAGGTCTAACAGTGCCTGCGCTCACAGGGGTTCTGTGGCTGAATCTTCTGGGTAATAATCCTACGTTATGTCAAGGATCATGTTACCTCTCCTGATTCACCCTTTATAGATTTCCCAGTCCATCCCTGAGAAACTAAAGTTGCCCATAACAACAGCATCTGTTCTTGTACACACCTTTATTAACGACAAAGTTTGTGATCCAATCATTCCTCCTGACCCGGTGGTCTTATAGCAGGTGCTCAGAGTCATCTTCCTCCCCCTCATTTCTTTCCTTCTTATCCAAGGGTTTCCTCTATATCCACACCCAGACCTGATGGGTCCATCTCCTTTATAATCAAGTTCTCTCTCACATAAAAGATTACACCCCTGCCAGTTTGTCTTTTCTATTTTACAATGTAAACTGTAACCCTATATATTTACCCAGCCTGTGTCGTTCTAACGTTCTAACCCCAATTCCAAAGATTCCCCATCCTCTGAGTGAAGAAATTATTCAGGAACGACTCACTTCCATGGTTGGCCCTGTCATTCTTTTCCCTCCATTACCCTTCCCTCGTACCATGTATCTGCTCTGTATTCTGTTTATTATTTCTAAACATGTTCCACTTTTCTTCCAGGCTTTTCCACTCTGATGCCAATGATATCATGACCTCAATCTCAGAGTAATCAGAAACCCTCCTTTCACCATCTTTCTAGCCACACATTGACATGTCTAATCTACTTCTCCCTAACTTGTCCAGTGCTCAGCACTGGGAGGAATCTTGAGATTACCATCTTTGATGAATTGCACCCTTAATCTACAACCTAACTCCTCAAACTCTCTCGAAAGATCTCTATGCTCCTCTTTCCTATGTCAGTGGTTCCTACATGAACAACCCCCTCCCCCCCTCGCCCTTTTCAGAAGTTTTTCCACTGACTCTTTTATGTCCTGTACAACAACAATAACAACAACTTGCATTTATATAGCGGCTTTAACGTAGTAAAACGTCCCATGACACTTCACAGGAGCGATTATCAAACAAAATTTGACACCGAGCCACATAAGAAGGTATTGGCACAGGTGATTAAAAGCTTGGTCAAAGAGATAGGTTTTAAGGAGCGTCTTAAAGGAGGAGAGAGAAGTAGAGAGGCGGAGAGGTGTAGGGAGGGAATTCCAGAGTTTAGGGCCTAGGCAGCTGAAGCCACGGCCGCCGATGGTGGAGCGATTAAAATCGGGGACGCACGAGAGGCAAGAATTGGAGGAGTGCAGAGATCTCGGAGGGTTGTAGCGTTGGAGGAGGTTACAGAGATGGTGAGGGGCGAAGCCATGGAGGGATTTGAAACACGGATGAGAATTTTTAAAGTCGAGGCATTCCCGGACCCGGAGCCAATGTAGGTCAGCGAGCACAGGGGTGATGGGAGAACGGGACTTGTTGCGAGTTAGGATACGGGCAGCAGAGTTTTGGATGAGCTCAAGTTTATGGAGGGTGGAAGATGGGGGGCCGGTCAGGAGAGCATTGGAATAATCAAGTCTAGAGGTAACATAGACATGGATGAGGGTTTCAGCAGCAGATGAGCTGAGGCAGGGGCGGAGAGGGGCGATGATACAGAGGTGGAAGTAGGCGGTTTTGGTGATGGAGGATATATGTGGCCGGAAGCTCATCTCAGGTCAAATAGGACGCCAAGGTTGAAAACCATCTGGTTCAGCCTCAGTCGGTGGCTGGGGAACGGAGTATGTGGCGGGAACCAAAGACAATGGTTTCGTTCTTCCCAATATTTAGTTGGAGGAAACTTTTGCTCATCCAGTACTGAATGTCGGACAAGCAGTGTGACAAATGAGGGGTCGAGAGAGGTGGTTGTGAGGTAGAACTGGGTGTCGTCAGTGTACATGTGGAACCTGATGTGTTTTCAGATCATGTCGCTGAGGGGCAGTAAATGAGAAGTAGGAGGGGGCCGAGGATAGATCCTTGGGGAACTCCAGAGGTAACGGAGTAGGAAAAGAATGGAACCAGGTGAGTGCAGTCCCACCCAGCTGGACAACGGAGGAGAGGCGTTGGAGGAGGAGGATAGTGTGATCAACCATGTCAAAGGCTGCAGACAGGTCGAGAAGGATGAGGAGGGATAGTTTACCATCGTCACAGTCACATAGGATGTCATTTGTGACTTTGATAAGGGCTGTTTCAGTACTGTGGCAGGGGCAGAAACTTGATTGGAGGGATTCAGACATGGAGTTGTGGGAAAGATGGGCACGGATTTGGGAGGTGACAAAACGTTCAAGGACTTTGGAGAGGAAAGGGAGGTTGGAGATGGGGAGGTTGGAGATGGGGTGGTAGTTTGCAAGGACAGAGGGGTCAAGGGTGGTTTTTTTGCGGAGAGGTGTGATGATGGCAGGTTTGAAGGGGAGTGAGACAGTACTTGAGGAGAGGGAACCGTTAACAATATCAGCTAATATGGGAGCCAGGAAGGGAAGTTGGGTGGTCAGCAGTTTTGTGGGAATAGTGTCAAGGGAGCAGGAGGTGGGTCTCATGGTCAAGATGAGCTCAGAGAGGGCATGAGGGGAGGGAGGAGAGAAACTAGAGAAAGATGTAAGTTCAGGGCTAGGGCAGGGGGGATCCTTAGGGGAAGTTTGGCTTGATGGGCGAGGGGAAGAGAGGGAAGTGGCAGAGGCAGCTGAACGGAGGGTCTCAATCTTAGTGACAAAGAAGTCCATGAGCTCCTCACACTTTTCGTTGGAGGTGAGGGTGGAGGGGGCAGGGGAGAGGGGTTTAAGAAGACGGTTTGTAGTGGAGAAGAGAAGCCGGGGCCATCTTTGCATTCCACGATGACCCTGGAATAGTGAGCAGTTTTGGTAGAGGAGAGCAGGACCCGATAGTGCTCCATGTGGCCCAGCCAGATCTGGCAATGAATGGCTAAACCAGTTATCTATCATATAAGTTCAAGTCTGTGTCTCTTGGACTTAAGGGAGCGGAGATGAGGGCCATACAAGGGGGAATGACCAGGGTGAGAGAGAGTAATGGTTTTAATGGGGACAAGGGCATCAAAGGTGGAGGCGAGGGTGTGATTGAGCAGATCGGTAGCTGCAGAAATGTCGTGGTGAATGGAGGGCCAAAGGCTCGACAGTTGGGAATTTGAAAGTGCCGTTGTAAGTGACTTGGGGGAGAGCTTTTTTCCAGGGGTGAACACAGAAGGAAGTGGGGTTGGCAGGGGAAAGGGGGATGTGGGTGGAGAGGGATACAAGGAAGTAATGAGAGATGGCCTTATCTGTGATTGACATGATGGGAGTAGAGAGGCCATGTGAGATGGCAAGGTCCAGGGCCTGGCCGTGAATATGGGTTGGGGAGTTATATGGAGGGAGAGATGAAGGGAGGATAGGAGGGCAGTGAACTCAGAGGAGAGAGAGCATGATGAGATGAGACGGAGGTTGAAATCACCAAGGATGAGAAGTCGCTCGGTGCAGAGGCTGAGGGAGGAAAGCAGTGACGATATCTCAGTGAGAAACTTGGCGTGGTACTTGGGTGAGCAGTAGAGAACGAGGATTTTAAAGGAGAGGTGGGAGCGGTGGATCAAGGTGAGATGCTCAAAAGAAGAGTAGGGGGACAGACCAAAGTGTGATTTGGTGATAAGGGCCATACCGCCACCGTGGCAGTCTGGGCGGGGTAAGTGGTGGAAGATATAACCAGGCGGGGAGGCTTCATTAAGGGGGATGGTTTCATCACCCTTCAGTCAGGTTTCCGTCAAGGCCATGGTATCGATGCATTCGATACAAAATGCTGCGGTACAGAGGGATCTGGGTGTCCTCATACATGAAACTCAAAAAGTCAACAATGCACAGTACCAACACTCCCCACAGTTCAAACAATGCACAGTACCAACACTCCCCACAGTTCAAACAATGCACAGTACCAACACTCCCCACAGTTCAAACAATGCACAGTACCAACACCCCCCACAGTTCAAACAATGCACAGTACCAACACTCCCCACAGTTCAAACAATGCACAGTACCAACACTCCCCACAGTTCAAACAATGCACAGTACCAACACTCCCCACGGTTCAAACAATGCACAGTACCAACACTCCCCACAGTTCAAACAATGCACAGTACCAACACCCCACAGTTCAAACTATGCACAGTACCAACACTCCCCACAGTTCAAACAGTGCACAGTACCAACACTCCCCACGGTTCAAACAATGCACAGTACCAACACTCCCCACAGTTCAAACAGTGCACAGTACCAACACTCCCCACAGTTCAAACAATGCACAGTACCAACACTCCCCACAGTTCAAACTATGCACAGTACCAACACTCCCCACAGTTCAAACAGTGCACAGTACCAACACTCCCCACAGTTCAAACAGTGCACAGTACCAACACTCCCCACGGTTCAAACAATGCACAGTACCAACACTCCCCACAGTTCAAACAGTGCACAGTACCAACACTCCCCACGGTTCAAACAATGCACAGTACCAACACTCCCCACAGTTCAAACAGTGCACAGTACCAACACTCCCCACGGTTCAAACAATGCACAGTACCAACACTCCCCACAGTTCAAACAGTGCACAGTACCAACACTCCCCACAGTTCAAACAATGCACAGTACCAACACTCCCCACAGTTCAAACAGTGCACAGTACCAACACTCCCCACAGTTCAAACAATGCACAGTACCAACACTCCCCACAGTTCAAACAATGCACAGTACCAACACTCCCCACGGTTCAAACAGTGCACAGTACCAACACTCCCCACAGTTCAAACAAACGCGAAGCAGGAGATCACACTGTTACCGGCCTCCTCTGCGCCGTTACCAGCTTCCTGAACCCCCATCCCTTTTCAGAAGTTTTTCCACTGGCTCTTTTATGTCCCTTACATGCAAGGCATTGCATCATTTTGGATTCCAGATCACAATTGCAAAACAGACTGCATTTCCCTAAAAGTATTGAGTTCCCCACAACTACCACTGTCCTATTCTCATGGCCAACATCTCTGGTTTGCCCTTCGGTAACCCCTTGCTCGATGGTGCTTCGGTGTAGCTTATGATTACCTTTCTCTATGTATATCTGTTGGACAATCTCACTCCCTCAGGGTTTGGCTATACATTTCCGCCTGTCTCCTACACCTCCTTCTGCAAACAGTCACCAACTTCTTTTCCTCTACTTCAGTATTTCTCTATCTGTCTGGTGACCACCTTCGGGAAGATGCTGTCAAGAAACCTTAACTCCCCACGTATATCCCATATCAAACGTGCCTAGCTCCTGATCCTGCCAATACTATACTGCTAAACTTTATGCTACTCCGGACTTAATCAGGCAGGACTAATTCCCATTTACCTGCCAGGTGTTGCAGATTTAACGAAAAAAAGAACCTGTATTTATATAGCGCCTTTCACGATCTCAGGACGTCCCAAAGCGCTTTACAAGCCAATGAAGTACTTTTGAAGTGTAGTCTCTGTTATAATGTAGGAAACGCAGCAGCCAACTTGCGCACAACAAGATCCCATAAACAGCAATGAGATAACGACCAGATAATCTGTTTAATAGTGATGTTGAATTTTTAGTCCCACTCTGTCTCAGCTACAACTCCTATTCAGGACCGACTTACGTCCTTACCCTCAGACAGCAAAAGCTCACTCTGCCAGGCTCTCACTCAGCTGACTGCTCGCAGCTCAAGATATTGTGGCAGTAGATGGCTGAGAGCTATTCTCCCTCCCCATACTGACCATGTGCCCGACAAAGTAAACATTTTACCAAAGTATTCAAGTCACGAGTTGAAATCCCGCCACGGCAGCTGGGGAATTTAAATTCAATTAATTAAATAAAAATCTGGAATAAAAAAAACTAATATCAGTAATGGTGGCCATAAAATTACCGGATTGTGGTTAAAAACCCATCTGGTTCACTAATGTCCTTTAGGGAAGGAAACCTGGTGTCCTTACCCGGTCTGGCCTATATGTGACTCCAGACCCAATGTGGTTGATTCTTAATCGCCCTCCGAAATGGCCTAGCAAGCCACTCAGCTGTACAATCTCGCTACACAAAGTCACAGTAAGAATAAAACCGGACCGACCACCCAGCATCGGACCATTAGGCACCGGACACGACAAAGGCAAACCAAGCCCAATCGACCCTGCAAAGTCCTCCTCACTAACATCTGGGGACTTGTGCCAAAATTGGGAGGACAGACCCCCCCCCACCCAGAGGTGGCGGTACAGTGATATACAGTCAGGAGGGAATGGCCCTGGGAGTCCTCAACATTGATTCCAGACCCCATGAAATCTCATGGCATCAAGTCAAATATGGACAAGGAAACCTCTGCTTTACCGCCTACTGCCCTCCCTCAGCTGATGAATCAGTCCTCCTCCATGTTGAGCACCACTTGGAGGAAGCACTGAGGGTAGCAAGGGCACAGAATGTACTCTGGGTGGGGGACTTCAATGTCCATCACCAAGAGTGGCTCGGTAGCACCATTACTGACCGAGCTGGTCGAGTCCTGAAGGACATAGCTGCCAGGCCTGTGGCAGGTGGTGAGCCAACCTACACAAGGGAAAAACCTACTTGACCTCGTCCTCACCAATCTACCTGTCACAGATGCATCTGTCAATGACGGTATTGGTAGGAGTGACTACCGCACAGTTCTTGTGGAGACGAAGTCCCGTCCTCAAACTGAGGACACCATCCAACGTGTTGTGTGGCACTACCACTGTGCCAGATGGGCTAGATTCAGAACAGATCAAGCAGCTCAAAACTGGGCATCCATGAGGCGCTGTGGGCCATCAGCAGCAGCAGAATTGTGTTCCAGCACAATCTGTAACCTCATGGCCCGGCAGATTCCTCACTCTACCATTACCAACAAGCCAGGGGATCAACCCTGGTTCAATGAGGAGCGTAGAAGAGCATGCCAGGAGCAGCACCAGGCGTACCTTAAAATGAGATGCCAACCTGGTGAAGCTACAACACAGGACTACATGCTAATCAGCAGAATCAACATGCTCTATACAGAGCTAAACAATTCCAGAACCAATGGATCAGATCAAAGCTCTGCAGTCCTGCTACATCCAGACGTGAATGGTGGTGGACAATGAAACAACTAATGGGAGGAGGAGGCTTCATGAACATCCCCAACCTCAATGATGGCAGAGACCAGCACATGAGTGCAAAAGACAAGGCGTTTGCAACCATCTTCAGCCAGAGTTGCCGAGTGGAAGATCCATCTGGGCCTCCTCCTGCTATCCCCACCATCGCAGAAGCCAATTCGATTCACTCTACATGATATCAAGAAACAGCTGAGTGCACTGGATACAGCAAAGGCGATGGACCCCGACAACATCCCAGCTGTAGTGCTGAAGACTTGTGCTCCAGAACTAGCTGCGCTTCTAGCCAAACTGTTCTAGTACAGCTACAACACTGGCATCTACCCGACAATGTGGAAAATTGCCCAGGAATGTCCTGTCCACAAAAAGCAGGACAAATCCAATCCGGCCAATTACTGCCCCATCAGTCCACTCTCATCATGAGCAAAGTGATGGACGGTGTAGTCGACAGTGCTATCAAGCCAATAACCTGCTTATCGATGCTCAGTTTGGGTTCCGCCAGGACCACTCGGCTCCAGACTTCATTACAGCCTTGGTCCAAACATGGACAAAAGAGCTGAATTCCAGAGGTGAGGTGAGAGTGACTGCCTTGACATCAAGGCAGCATTTGACCGAGTGTGGCACCAAGGATCCCTAGTAAAATTGAAGTCAATGGGAATCGGGGAAAACTCTCCGTTGGCTGGAGTCATACCTAGCACAAAGGAAGATGGTAGTGGTTGTTGGAGGCCAATCATCTCAGTCCCAGGACATTGCTGCAGGAGTTCCTCAGGGCAGTGACCTCGGCCCAACCATCTTCAGCTGCTTCATCAATGACCTTCCCTCCATCATAAGGTCAGAAATGGAGATGTTCGTTGATGATTGCACAATGTTCAGTTCCATTCGCAACCCCTCAGATAATGAAGTAGTCTGTGCCCGCATGCAGCAAGACCTGGACAACATCCAGGCTTGGGCTGATAAGTGACGAGTAACATTTGTGCCAGGCAATGACCAGCTCCAACAAGAGAGAGTTTAACCACCTCCCCTTGACATTCAATGGCATTACCATCACCAAATCCCCCACCATCAACATCCTGACCAGAAACTTAACTGGACCAGCCACATAAATACTGTGGCTACAACAGCAGGTCAGAGACTGGGTATTCTGTGGTGAGTGACTCACCTCCTGACTCCCCAAAGCCTTTCCACCAAATACAAGTCAGGAGTGTGATTGAATACTCTCCACTTGCCTGGATGAGTGTAACTCCACCAACACCCAAGAAGCTCAACACCATGCAGGACAAAGCATCCCGCTTGATTGGCACCCCATCCACCACCTTAAACATTCACTCCCTTCACCACCGGCACACTGTGGCTGCAGTGTGTACCATCCACAGGATGCACTGCAGCAACTCGCCAAGGCTTCTTTGACAGCACCTCCCAAACCCGCGGCCTCTACCACCTAGAAGGACAAGGGCAGCGGGCACATGGGAACAACATCACCTGCACGTTCCCCTCCAAGCCACATACCATCCGGACTTGGAAATATATCGCCGTTCCTTCATCGTCGCTGGGTCAAAATCCTGCAACTCCCTTCCTAACAGCACTGTGGGAGAACCTTCACCACACGGACTGCAGCAGTTCAAGAAGGCAGCTCACCACCACCTTCTCAAGGGCAATTAGGGATGGGCAATAAATGCGGCCTTGCCAGCGATGCCCACATCCCATGAACGAATAAAAAAAAAGAAACAATAAATTTTTTAAAATCTCATTCAAAAAAGTTCAAATCCCACCATGGCAATTTGAAAATTTGAATTCAGTTTTTAAAAAAAAAAAGTCTGGAAATAAAAAGCTGGTATCAGTAAAAGTGACCATGAAACTGTCGGATTGCCATAAAAACCCAACTGGTTCATTAATGTCGTTTAGGGAAGGAAACCTGCCGTCCTTTCCCACTCTGGATTATACGTGACTCCAGTCCCACACCAATATGGTTGACTCTTAAACTCCTTCAGAAATGGCCTAACAAGCAGGCCCACCACCACCTTTTCATTGTAACTAAGGTTCCCAACAGCCAACCATGTGTAGCGTCAGTCTCCACTAAATGGAGTCTTTGATTTTAGACACGCTGCTCTGTGGAGGAATAACCCCAGGCAAAAAAAAACAAAAATCTTAACTAGTTCAAGAACACTATTCCAATCTTAACTTTTAATATTCATTCTTGTGATGCGGGCATCGCTGGCAAGGCTGGCATTTATTGCCCAACCCTAGTTGCCCTTAGAAAGTGGTGGTAGGCTTGTTAGGCCACTTCAGAGGGCAGTTAAGTTGGAGTCACATATAATCCAGACTGGGTAAGGATGGCAGGTTTCCTTCCCTAAAGGACATTGGTGAACCAATTGGGTTTGTTGACCAGAGGTCACCGGTTAGTACAGAGAGGAGACGAGTCAATTCTCTCTTAATTCTCAATTCGCTTTATTAACGTTGTTAGATCATGTACATATAGCTTATACGTCTGGTTAGATATAGGCATGCAGTTTACAGCAGGTTATACAGTTTTTACCCAAACTATCATTTAAACGCACACCCACTAGGTTTCTCTAACACTCCGTGAGTGGTCACAGAATAGAAAGGATATTATATTACCCGGAAAGGAGAGCTGACGCTGGCCAGGCGTTCCGTTCTCTC
Source organism: Heptranchias perlo (assembly GCF_035084215.1). Lineage (NCBI taxonomy): Eukaryota > Metazoa > Chordata > Chondrichthyes > Hexanchiformes > Hexanchidae > Heptranchias > Heptranchias perlo. Next base: position 50,606,584 of record NC_090345.1, on the reverse strand, counting down.
TCTCTCTTGACGTCGTCTCTACGTCCCTGACGTTGGGTCTTCCACTTCCGCGATGGTTAGTCTCCGGAGTTTCGCACACACTCTGGCACCAAGCCTGCAATTCTCCAGTCTTATTCCCAAGTCTTATCTCTTCGAATGGTGTTGTCTTTCTCCCGTTGGCTTAGATTTGCTCGAGTGGTCGGTGTCATCCCCTGATTGGCTCTGTTCCAAGGGGTTAGGTAGCATCACCTCATTACTCCTTTTCTAAATAAGGACTGGTGTCTCATCACAGCCCCTTTGTCTCTTAGAAGCGTAACTAATTCAAACCGGTTCCGGCCAGCTCAGACCAGTGACTGAACTCCAGGTCACTTCGGTTCAAAAGTTACTTTTGCCTTAGTGTTAGCAATTCGAAATAAACTCAGTAGTTTTTTGCAGCCCTTGGCCAACAGGTTTTCACGACAATCCGACAGCTTCATGGTCACTTTTACTGGTCCCAGATTTTCACTTATAGCATTTTTTTAAAAACTGAATTCAAATTAACAAACTCCCATGGTGGGATTTGAACTAACGTTCTCTGGCTTATTGGTCCAGATCTCTGGAGCACTAGTCCAGTAACATAACCACCACACTACTGTACGTGAAACAAGACTAGCTGCAGTAGGGCACCGGACAGGAAATGCTCCATGGTCCACCATCCTCTACCAGTGACAGACTGAGACCACTTCCATCTTCCAGCAGCAAGTTTTACTAACTCAGCAACATCAGAGATGTAAAGCAAATCAATCTTACAAATTTGCAATCATTTCCTTCAAAGAACCACTGAAATTGAATGGAAGTAGAGTTATCTTATGAACATTCAGGAGGGATGATGTACAGAAAACAGATTGAGGGTCCTGTTGGATATGATACTCATCTGTGTTTCCTTCTAACACATCCAGCATACTGAATTCGGTATTTTCAGAATAAATAACCTTTGATGCAGTTTTTATCTGCTGAGATAGGTATTTTGTGTCCTTCCTTTTAATAAAATTGAAAATCTGAATATGTTCCTCCTGGTTTTACTGAAGGGGAACCGTAACAGATACATCTTAAAATATTCAGCAGACAACCACCCTCACCTAAACAACAGCTCTCTCTTCCAATATTTACTACAGAGAAGGGAGACTTTCTTGCTCTGGATTTGGGAGGCTCCAGTTTTCGCATTTTACGTGTAAAAGTGTCTCATGAGCGACAGCAGAAGGTGGAGATGGAAACCCAGATCTATCCTACGCCAGAGGATATCATGCACGGCAGTGGCTCACGGGTATGCTTTATTTCATTCACTTTTATCAATTTAATTTCTTTGAAAAGTTACTTTACTTGATGATTGGATGTTGGGAAGAGGGGAGAACCACATCACAAAATAAATTGTCTTAAATCAGAGAATAGCACAGCCAAATGGAGGCCACTCGCCCATCTTTGAAAGAGCTATCCACTTCGTCCCATTCCCTTACCCATTCTCTATATCTCTTTACATTTTTCTTCTTTTAAAACAAATACTTTGAAATTGTCCATATATATACATAACTATTCACTCCCGCACAATTCAGGTAATAGTAAAATACAGATTTCAAAGTGTCAGTGATGTGGCTATATGTAAAGTGAGTGAATGGCAAAGAAAGCTAAGAGGACATTTAATAGCGATTTAAAAAATTAAGATAGAATGAATAGGGAGTCGCTGATGAGGGGTCAACAATTTAAAATTGTCACGGGTTAGGAGAAATGTCTTTACACTGAGGGTTGTTGGAGTAGGGAATGCTTTGCCACAGGGAGTGGTTGAGGCAGAGACCACTGCAATTTTTAAGGGAAAAGTGTATATATGTTTGAAGTAGAGGAAGATACAGGGATATCAGGAAAGAGCGGGGCAATGGGATTAGTTCTGGATAGCTGGCACAGACACGATGGATCGAATGGCCTCCTGTACTGTAAACATCTATGGTTCTATGGTAACTGTGACTTATACTCCATTTAGTTTACAGGTTTGCGATCCAGAGCAAGAAAGCTGACAGAGGGAACCCTCTAAACAAGAAACCCCGTGCCACTGGTGTTAAAGTCACCAAAATATCGGCAAGGTCATTTCAATGAATGCCCCTGACAGCTCAGTGAGAGGTGACATAGGTAAACAGCTGTCACCAGCAGCACTCACATCTGGACCATGGGTCCTGCCTCGGGCAGGCAGACCACTCAGTCCACCCTGTACTGACCATGGGTCTAAACTGACCTTCCCCAGCATTGAGGAAGGTCCCAGTCTGATTGATTACAGTCATGCCCTTCTATTGGAAGTGGGTCTGAAATATGAAATGAAATTATTTAGATTACTGTTTCCAAAAATGTGAAAGCTGCTGATTTCTATATTGGTTTTATTGGACAGAGAAAAGGAAGGATGCGCTAATAAGTGATCCTCTGCTCTCCCTGTTTACATCACCATATTGTTTCCCTAACCCCACTGATGGTTCCATGGATGCCACGTGGTACATTACCCAAATAGCCATTCTCCACGTGTGAGTCAGATAGTAAGTGTGTGCTGGTCAGTTGAAAGTGAAGGGCAGCACTGCATACACATGCATACAATAGGGATCAAGATCGAGAACTCTGTTTGCTATTTTCTGCTCCTTAACCATGTGTGCAGCAATCGGGCTGCTCCATAATAAAGGTTAACAGCAGTGAGGGCAGCAGCGATGGCAAAGATAAGGCAATGGCTGGAGCCCCCCCACCCCCCCTATCGTATAGCAGCTGGATCACCCTCCCCCCATACTGCAGCTGATGCCTCCTCCCCCTGCACGGCAGCGGGAGCCCCCTCCCCCCTGCACGGCAGCGGGAGCCCCCTCCCCCCTGCACGGCAGCGGGAGCCCCCTCCCCCCTGCACGGCAGCGGGAGCCCCCTCCCCCCTGCACGGCAGCGGGAGCCCCCTCCCCCCTGCACGGCAGCGGGAGCCCCCTCCCCCCTGCACGGCAGCTGGCACCTCCTGCCCCTCTAAAGCTGCTGGAATCCCCTTCTCCTGTAGGGCAGCTGGAGCCCCCCCCCCCCACTGTTCAACGCCTGGAACTCCCTCCTTCTGTACTTTGCCTGGAGCCCCGTCTCTCTCTACAGCAGCTGAAGCTCCCGCCTCCCGTGCAACAGCTGGAACCCCCACCCCCCCCCCCATACCTGGAGCCCCTTCCGTCTGTACTGCAGATGGAGTCCCCTCTCCCTGTACAACATCTGGAGCCCCTGCCTCCCCTCCATGCAACAGCTGGAACTTCTTCTCCTTTTACAGCAACTGGAGCCCCCTCCCCCTATACAGTAGCTGCAGCCTCCTCCCACTGTACAACTGCTGGAACCCCAGCTCCCTATACAGCAGCTGGAGCCCCCTCTGTCTGTACAGTAGAGAGCAGTTTTGCACAGAGTTTTCCTAGTGATTCACAAAATTAACAGAAAAAGTTCATTTGTTTTTAACAATTTAAATTCTTTGAAAAGTTACTTGATCTGATAGTTGGGTGCTGGAAACAGAGATGACCTGCTCACTAAAAAAAATTGTATGTTTTGGAAAAGTTTAAAAACCCTTTTTCTTTGACTCTTATAACTTTTCCCATATACTTCTGACACATAAACCATTTCAGATGACTCCTTCAGATATTCTATAAATGCTGTGTTTTTTAATTATTCTGAAATACAGATAGATACTTTGAGAAAAATCGACCTATATCCGATTGAACTGCTAAGCTAACATCCAACTATATGTGCAACTTGGTGACAATGTGTAAGATAACAAGAAAAAACTGTTGCCAAAATCAGTAAAAGAGAGTGATTTTCCAACCTCTTGATTTGTTTCCCTTCTTCCCTGCAGCTTTTTGACCATGTCTCTGAATGTCTGGGAGATTTCATTGAGAAACAGAAAATAAAAGACAAGAAACTTCCACTTGGCTTCACTTTTTCCTTTCCCTGCAGACAAACGAAACTGGATGAGGTGAGTGCGACTGGTTGAAGGGAGGAAAGACGGGGCTATTTAGCAAAGTACAATGTTCAAAGTGGAACATAAACTTGTAGAGTTTAAGGTGAATAAGAGCTATCACTAGCTAGGTAGGTCAAGGAGAAGAGTGTTGTATTAATCACATTAAGTAATTTATCATCTCTCTGCCCAGTCAACTGCAAGTGGGAGGAAAGGGTTAATCAGACTGTCCTGAGGTTTGTTAATGGTATACTGCTATTGATGTCTCTTTATATTGTAGTAATGGTAACCTCTAGCTTTTGCCTGTTAAGTGAGGAAATATAAGTCAATTTAGATGCAGTGACCACTAAACTGTTCAATTAAGACTTACCTTAAAGCAATAGTCAGTTTAGACAATGCCTAATTAAAAGATATTCCAGTGCATATATTTCAGAGAGCTTTAATTAGTGGATATGTTCTGCAGAAGAGAACATCTGTGACTGCATCATCCTTTTCAGAAGCAGGAGATTGATATGAAATGGTATAGATTTATAGTTAGAAGTTTCACTTGGTAGAATAGTAACAAGAGTGAAACTATCGATAAGATAACAAAGTAAGGGAGTTGTAGGTCTGTGGAAAAAGAACTCGTTAAAATTAAAGCTATTAATAAGGGACAATGGGAGATGCTCATTAAAATTCACCTTATATGGAGTTGTTTTAGGTAATGCAGAAATGTGTGGATTGTCACTTGGAAGGGGTAAGAAAAAGGTATAAAAAGTGGGGGTTGGAACAGAGACTTAGGATTGGAAGGTCTGCAGCCCGTAAACCGAGCTCGGAACTGAGTGTTTGAGGCCTCCGGCTAAACTCGCAAGCTTTTGTCGTAAGTACTGTTGTTAAGTGTATGTTTAGTTATTGTATACTTAATAAATCTGTGACATCTGACATACAATGTTGCGAATCCTGTTGATTTGAAGAGTAAATTATAAGTACGAGCACAGACACCTATCCTCTCTAACAGTAAGGGACACCACAGCAGAGCCAGGTCCTGTCCTCACCCAACATTGATACCAGCACGAGCCATTGAATGGTGATTAGGAGTAGAAACTCTAACTGATTTTTCCTCTGTGGCCAAGTTGTGCTGAGCTCAATTGCATTATCCCAACCACTGCCACAGGTGAGATCAGCTAACTGGGGAATTAAATCTGGGACCTTTGTATGGCTTAGTGTACTTTACCTTTACCCACTAGGCCATCGGGAGACCTGTCAGCAAGTTTGCTGCTCTTGGATTTTTATTTGTTGGTAGCAAAAGATCCAATTGTTGTAAAGTAGCAGCAGTTAGGGGTTAATCAGCCGATCCAGACAAAGGGATTCTCCAAAGCTGAAACTACCGCCATGTTCTCGGACTAACGGAGGCCTTCAGTTGTTTATTTTCATACATATTTGTCTCCTTCACTTTATAAAGTTTGATTTTGATACATTTTGCTGTTTATAATGCTGAAATACCAGTTGCAGAAATTGTTAGATGTTACCTGGTCCTCTTTCTGTCACAGAGTGTTCTGATCACATGGACAAAAGGTTTCAAGGCGAGTGGAGTGGAGGGATCAGATGTGGTGAAGCTGCTACGTAAGGCCATCGACAAGAGAGGGGTACGTTTCACACCGCGTGAGATAAGATAAACCATTGCATCCTTGTTACTCGAACGTAGAGAAATGTCCCGAGGCACTTCACAGGAGCATTATCAAACAAAATATGACACTGAGCCATGTAAGGAGATATTAGGACAGGTGACCAAAAGCTCGGTCAAATAGATAGGTTTTAAGGAGGGTCTTAAAGGAGGAGAGAGAGGTTTAGGGAGGGAATCCCAGAGCTTAGGGCCTAGACAGCAGAAAGCACGGCCGCCAATGTTGGAGCGATTCAAATCGGGGGTTGGCAAAAGACCAGAATGTGAGGAGTGCAGGGATCTGGGAGGGTTGTAGGGCGGGAGGAGGTTCCAGAGATTGGGAGGGGCGAGGCCACGGAGGGACAGCCGCACTCCCCAGTAACATGGGATCATCTGTCCGGTTTAAACCAACGCTATTTTGTTGGATACAACATAAAAGTGCAAAACAGAAAGTATGTGTGAGTGATCAGTTACATGTATTCAAAATATTTTATGAGCTTCAAGGGATTATGTTAATACCTTTTTAAGGAGATAATTTTAAGTTCTAGCCCCCCCCCCCCACCCCCAGGTTTACGGTTCCACTGGAGGCAGCAACCTCCAGTACTTTGTCCAATGCGCATCCTTCATGTGTCAGCCCAGCCAACGAGTGTGAGTGGACGATTTCACCACAAAAAGCGCCACAGCAGAGCTCGAACCTGTCATCACCAACATCCACACATGTGCATAAGCCTGAGGCCTTTCTCCAATCCACTATCGGGCAAACATGGAACCCTCTCAACTGCTGATTACATTTCCCTTACGGAGCCAGTGTAAATACTTAATTTGCTTCATATAAACTCAAAGTTTGAAATTTGGCAACTATGTCACCATTCAGCAAAGTATCTCCACTCGGGTAAGACAATTTAACAACCTAGCTTGTAGCACATGATGTCCTGGAAATGCACTGAGGATGGGGTACGGTTTCCTTTCAGAGGGGGCGGGTGAAAGAGGCTGATGAAATGGTTAAAGAGCAGGTAGGCTGGGTGGCCCCCGGTGCAAGGCCACGGCCAGTGAGGAAACATGTTTTTAAACATAGCCCCCTTCATTATTAATGGGCACTGCATGACTGGCCCGCTGCATTTAGATACATTCTGCCTCTTAATGAGCCCTGTGTTCAATATTTGTGCAGACTCTGAATGCTGTCAGTGTTTTGGGGGGGACAGATGGGCCTCAGGCCTCCGTGCCTGCTAATTGAGAGTCGGCACCTGCCGTACTTCAGCCAACGCAATATCGATCCCTTTGTGTTCTAATTTATCTATAAATTAATTTTTTCCATGAACTGTCACCGGTGTTTATGGCTGAAGATTGCTTTCTTTCTTCCCAAGGACTATGATGTAGATATCATGGCTGTGGTAAATGACACTGTCGGCACCATGATGACCTGTGGATTCGATGACCAGCGCTGTGAAGTTGGCCTTATTATAGGTAAGGACCTTTTAATTTAACTGTTATAATAACTTTTGGCTTTGCTTTTAAAAAAAAATGTTTCTTATGTTCTGCTAGTGGGCAAAGATACTGCTGGCATTACAATGAGTCATACACACCAGAAAATCCCAGGTTCGTTTCCTGGGCTCTGCTGAATAGCTGACCTCAGTCAGGGAAGCAGCTGGGGCACTATAATTTATCTCAGCACTTCTGGTCTCCGGAGGAGAAAAGTCAGCCAGGGTTCCCGCTCCTGATCATTATCCAGTTACCCTTGCTGGAAAGTGTGTGGGCATTAGGTGAGATCAGAACTGAGCTTCACACTGGTGTCCCCATGGTATACAGTTTGTCGACACTTAGGCCTCGATTTTAACCCCTGACGGGCAGGGAAGGTCGGGCGAGAGGTTAAAATCTTGAAAATCGAAATCCCACTGCTTACCTGGCCGCCGTAATATTAACGGTGTTACGGGGGGTATTCCCACGTTGTTTGCTGCCCAGCAAATAGTTGTTTCTGAGCTGATAACCATTCCGTCTTAATCCACATACAGGTACTGGAACTAATGCTTGTTACATGGAGGAGCTGAGACACATAGACCTGGTGGAAGGTGATGAAGGACGGATGTGCATTAACATAGAATGGGGAGGTTTTGGAGATGATGGCTCACTGGAATCCATCAGGACTGAATTCGATCGGGAAATAGATCGTGGTTCTCTCAATCCGGGAAAACAGCTGTACGTTCTCACTTTTACTTATTTGTTTATTAACTGAAAAATTGCTGTCTCTGGATGGAATTTTCCTGCACCCAGTGTCCGTATAGCACCTCCAACTTACCAGGGTGTTACTTACTTGACCTCCCGCTTGTACCATTTTTACATTACGACCAAACAGGTGATGATGGGATCATGTTATTGAGGAAAAGTTAGCCCCACTTCTGATTTTGTCTCTTCCAAGGCAATGCAGAGCAGTCCTTACTTTGGGATGTCCAGGAGTCGTAAAAGGCACTATATAAAATGCAAGTCTTTCGTTTATCGCCAGGCAGGAAATATTTTTAGACCCTCGGCTGGACACAGCTGGAGTTATGCCCTTAAAGGTGCAGGACAGCCATGTGACAGCAGGACAGAGAGGGATGATCATTTTTTAAAAATCAGTCACCATTTTAGTGGTGGTAACCCCACAGCTTAAGAAAGTGCAGGCTGACAGGGACTGGGTGACTGCCAGACAGACAAGGAGGACCAGGCAGGTAGTGCCCCTGGCTCGCTTTCTAATCAGTATTCAGATCTGAATACTGGTAAGGGAGAGGGTTCCTCTGGGGAGTGCAGCCAGAGTCAAGACCACACCATGGGTGGCTCAGCTGTATGGGGGGGAAGAGAAAGGTCAGGAGAGCAATAGTGATTGGGGATTCTATATTTAGGGGAACAGACAGGTGTTTCTGCGGCCACAGACGTGATTCCAGGATGGTATGTTGCCTCCCTGGTGCCAGGGTCAAGGATATCACTGAGCGACTGCAGAACATTCTGGAGGGGGAGGGTGAACAGCCAAAGGTCATGGTCCATATCGATATCAACGACATAGGTAGAAAGAGGGATGAGGTCCTGCAGGCAGATTTTAAAGAGTTAGGAAAAAGATTAAAAAGCATAGAAATAGGAGGATAAAGCAGATGAATGTGTGGCTGGAGAGATGGTGCATGAGGGAGGGCTTTAGATTCCTGGGGCTTTGGGACTAGTTCTGGGGGAGGTGGGACCTGCACAGGCCAGATGGGTTCTACCTCAACAGGGTCGGGACCAATATCCTCGCAGGGAGGCTTGCTAGTGCTGTGGGGGAGGGTTTAAACTAATTTGGCAGGGGGGTGGGCACCAGGATGTAGCATTGGAAAGGAGAAACAAGGGACACAAGAGATTGGAAGAGAAAGATAGCAATAGAGTAAGAAATAGTACGGTATTAGGTGGGATCAGACTGAGAGAGTACAAGACAGTCTAAGACTAGTTTACAGTGCATGTGTGTAAACGCACAAAGCGTGGTAAACAAGGTCGGTGAGCTGCAGGCGCAAAAAGACACATGGGAATATGATGTCGTGGCGATAACTGAAACCTGGCTCAAAAAAGGGCAGGTTTGGGTACTAAATATTCCTGATACAAGGTGTTCAGGAAAGATGGGAAGGAAAGAAAGGAGGGGGGTGGCAGTATTGATTAAGGAGAATATTGCACTGCTGGAGAGAGGATGTCCTGGAGGGGTCAAGGACAGAATCTATTAGGTTAGAGTTAAGAAACAATAGAGGTGCCATTACATTCCTGGGTGTATTCTATAGGCCACCAACTAGTGGGAAGGATATAGGGGAGCAAATTTGCAGGGAAATTACTGAGAGGTGCAAAAGCCATAGAGTAGTGATAACAGGGGACTTCAACTATCCTAAAATAGAGTGGGATAGTAATAGTGTAAAGGGCAGAGAGGGGGAAGAATTTTTGAAGTGTGTTCAAGAGAATTTTCTTGACCGGTACATTTCCAGCCCAACGAGGAAGGAGGCATTGCTGGACTTGGTTCTGGGGAATGAGGCTGGCTAAGTGGAGCAAGTGTCAGTGGGGGATATTTAGGGAACAGTGATCATAGTATCATAAGGTTTAGAACAGCTATGGAAAAGGACAAGGACCACTCTAAAGTAAAAATACTCAATTGGAAGAGGGCCAATTTCAGTGGGATGAGAACAGATCTGGCCCGGGTAAATTGAAATCATAGATTGGCAGGAAAAACTAATTGAGCAATGGGTGACCTTTTAAAGAGGAGATGGTTCGGGTACAGTCTAGGTACATTCCCACGATGGGGAAAGGGAGGGCAACCAAAGCCAGAGATCCCTGGATGACAAAAGAGATAGAGAATAAGATGAAGTAGAAAAAAGGGGCATGTGACAGATGTCAGGTTGATAACACAAGTGAGAACCAGGTTGAATATAGAAAGTTCAGAGGGGAAGTGAAAAAGGAAATAAGAAGGGCAAAGAGAGAGTATGAGAATAGACTGGCGGCCAACATAAAAGGGAATCCAAAAGTCTTCTATAGGCATGTAAACAGTAAACGGGTAGTAAGAGTTGGGGTGGGGCTGACTAGGGACCAAAAAGGAGATCTACTCATGGAGGTAGAGGTCATGACAGAGGTACCAAATGAGTACTTTGCATCTGTCTTTACCAAGGAAGAAGATGCTTCCAGAGTCTCAGTAAAGGTAGATGTAGTTGAGATACTGGATGGGCTAAAAATTGATAGAGAAGGTACTAGAAAGGCTAGCTGCACTTAAAGTAGATAAGTCACCAGGTCCGGACGGGGTGCATCCTAGGTTGCTGAGGGAAGTAAGGGTGGAAATTGCGGAGGTGCTGGCCATAATTTTCCAACCATCCTTAGATACAGGGATGGTACCAGAGGACTGGAGAATTGTAAATGTTACACCCTTGTTCAAAAAAGGGTGTAAGGATAAACCCAGCAACTACAGGCCAGTCAGCTTAACCTCGGTAATAGGGAAACTTTTAGAAACAATAATCCGGGACAGAATTAGCAGTCACTTTGTCAAGTGTGGATTGATTAGAGAAAACCAGCACGGATTTGTTAAAGGCAAATTGTGTTTAGCCAACTTGATAGAGTTTTCTGATGAGGTAACAGAGAGGGTCGATGAGGGCAATGCAGTTGATGTGGTGTACATGGACTTTCAAAAAGCATTTGATAAAGTGCTACCAGTAGGCTTGTCATCATGATTGAAGCCCATGGAATTAAAGGGGCAATAGCAGCATGGATACCGAATTGGCTAAGTGACAGGAAACAGAGAGTGGTGGTGAACGGTTGTTTTTCAGACTGGAGGGAGGTGTACAGTGGTGTTCCCCAGAGGTCACTGCTGGGGCCACCGCTTTTCTTGATATATATTAATGACTTGGACTTGGGTGTACAGGGTACAATTTCCAAATTTGCGGGTTACACAAAACTTGGAAGGGTAGTAAACAGTGAGGAGGATAGTGATAGACTTCAAGAGAACATAGACATGCTGGTGGCATGGGCGTACACGTGGTAGATTAAATTTAACGCAGAAAAATGCGAGGTGATACATTTCAGTAGGAAGAATGAGGAGAGGCAATATAAACTAAATGGCACAATTCTAAAAGCAATAAAGGAACACAGAGATCTGGGGGTATATGTACACAGATCATTGAAGGTGGCAGGGCAGGTTGAGAAAGTGGTGAAAAAAGCATACGGGATCCTGGGCTTTATAAATAGAGGCATAGAGTACAAAAGCAAGCAGGTAATGATGAACCTTTATAAAACACAGGTTCGGCCGCAACTGGAGTATTGTGTCCATTTTAGGAAGGATATGAAGGCCTTAGAGAGGGTGCAGAAGAGATTTACTAGAATGATTCCAGGGATGAGGGACTTTAGTTACATGGATAGACTGGAGAAGCTGGGATTGTTCTCCTTGGAACAGAGGTGGTTGTGAGGAGATTTGATCGAGGTATTCAAAATCATGAAGGGTCTAGACAGAGTAGATAGAGAGAAACTGTTCCCATTGGTGGAAGGGTCAAGAACCAGAGGTCATAGATTTAAGGTGATAGGCAAAAGAACCAAAGGCGACATGAGGAAAAACATTTTTACGTAGCGAGTGGTTATGACCTGGAATCTGTAAGGGTGGTGGAGGCAGATTCAATCGTGGCTTTCAAAAGGGAACTGGATAAATACGTGAAAGGAAAAAATCTGCAGGGCTACGGGGATAGGGCAGGGGAATGTGACTAACTGGTTTGCTCTTGCAGAGAGCTGGCACAGTCTCGATAGGCCGAATGGCCTCATTCTGTGCTGTAACCATCCTATGATTCTATGATAATTTGTCATTACTACAAATTTCAGGCATTGTAGCAAACTGAATACCACCAGCACAAAATCAAATAATTTGTCAGCCTCTGACTGTTGCAAGACCAAAGAATTTAGAGTTGTGACGAGCTGAGTTTATTAGTGCCCACCCACAGAAGAATTTGGCATTTGCTTATTAGAAGGCGAGACATGTGAGCTCATATCTGTATACTTTAATGGTACAGGTTTGAGAAATTGATCAGCGGAATGTATATGGGAGAACTCGTGAGGCTCATTCTCGTAAAGATGGCCAAGGAAGGACTGCTTTTTGAAGGAAATATCACACCAGAACTTCTTACCAAAGGCAAATTGGAAACAAAGCATGTATCTGCCATTGAGAAGTAAGTAACACTTGTTGAGTAATATTAATTCCATTACTGGGCCCTTTCCCAGCACATTCTGAGTTTCAGGCTTAAACAGTATGGATAACATACCCTGATATATTTTTTCCCCTTCCAATTCCTCCTGAATCTTGCTGGGTTACAGTTCCACAGGGATTGGAAGCTCTCCTCCACTTCATGCAAGTGGCCACTTTTCATGCATAAGCCAAGGCGGAAAATGTGGACAGGCTAATTAATCGTCTGTGGGAGTGCGACCTGAGCCTGTCCCCTCCCGACGTTGAGAGAGAAGTTTCCTTTCGCCTAGGGCTGATACATGCACCGTTGGGCCGATATCGGACTGCCAGCGGGAGCCTTGCCCGCTGCCCATGCAGGTTGGGAAATCGCAGGTGAATAGCTGCGTGTGCCTGATGGATGAGGCTCACACCAGCAGCATGAACTCGGAAAATGACCCCATACCTGCAAATGTACTGGTCGATGCTGAGAGACTTTTCAGAAGTGATTTAAATGCAATTTAATTAATTAAATTAGTGAAGGGAATTAGATAAATACTTGAAGGGAAAAAATTTGCAGGGCTATGGGGAAAGAACAGGGGAATAGGATTAATTGGATAGCTGTTTCAAAGAGTCGGCACAGGCAGGATGGGCCGAATATGATCCTATGAAATGAAACACAAGTCTGGGAAGATGCAGCTCCTACCCATTTAATCCAGGCTTTCATAATTGTGATGGTTATACTTCCAGTTGTCACAAATCTTGAGCTGCATCCGAGGTGAATTTATGGCCAGTCTTTGTTTTGCAGAAGCAAAGCAGGTTTGCTTAAAGCCAAGGACATCCTGATGCGCCTGGGCCTGGATCCATCGGAGGAGGATTGCATTGCTGTACAGCACGTTTGTACAATCGTTTCTTTCCGCTCGGCCAATCTGTGCGCTGCTGCCCTTGGAGCCATCCTGACCCGACTTAGAGATAATAAAGGAGTGCTGCGGTTACGGACCACGGTGGGAATGGACGGATCGCTCTACAAGATGCATCCACAGTAAGTCATCGTCATCGCACGCCTGCTGTAATTCTAAAATAGGCCCACCAACCGTCTGGTTCCAAACTGGACGGTTCAGTTTCAGAAGCGACGAGCTGCCAGTTCTTCAGAACAACAGCTTCCAGTACCTTCAAATGAAACACTTCCTAACTGACTGGCCAAGCAGGCCAAAGTCATGTGAATGCTCATAACCCTGGAAACTTTGACCCAACCCACAAAGATACAGCAAATCAAATCTCGAGTGGACAGGGAATCTTTATTTTGATGCAAAATACAAATGCAGCAAAAATAGCCTAGAACAGGGACCGGGGTCAAAGCCAGTCCAACAATGATTCGGATTCTACTTATGAAGCAGCTCACGCAGTCTCAACCGTTATTGAACTGAAAGAAGGGCAAATGAAACACAACACGCCCCTGCCTGGCCCCGGGGTAGAATCCCAGAATCACAGCAGACTGAGTGAGAGACTGGTGAAAGGGGCACAATCCTTCACATTTTCCTGGCCCTGCTCAGACATCCAGTCCAGCTGTGTGTTAACAGTAAAATCACCAAGCAGCCCACTGAACCCAACTCTGTGTCCTGGGCCTCCACATTGCATCCCCCCAAGAGTCTAACACAAGTAAGCTGTTAGGCTGCAGCTTGGAGGAAACCTATCAGCATATCCTGCAGAGGTGGCAGCAGGAGAAACCCCTCCCTCCCAATCCAGTCAATGCGAATCTATGAAAAATAGCCAAATCCAAGAACACCATGTACTCCCTGAGACTAAACGAGGAGAAGTTGTTATAAATCTAGTCCTTGCTCTTGGCCCACTGCCACCAGCTGGCTGGCACATCAGCAGCAGCCCCCACATAAGTGCCATGTCAAGTGCCCAGGGGGTGCTGCACCCCAATAGGCTAACTGTCAAAGACCTGGTGACGCAGCCCTGAAATTAAAACCCACCAGGCACTGACATAGCGGGTGAGCTTAGCAGAAGTCACTAGCCCTATGCCAGTCCCAGGACTGTCCACAACTCCAGCCACTCATTAAATCCCACTCACTATCACAACGCTGTATGCTGTGAATGTAATGTATGTTAACATGTAACCAAAGAACAATTGCACTTCAAAAAGACTTTATTGTAAATTGCTTTGTTCAATGTTAAAATAATGTGATGCTTTTTTAACCCTATTTTGAACACTTGTGGTGCCTTGTCCTCCCTCACTGAATTCTGGTTTTACATCCACTAATCCTGATCACCTCCATAACAAGTGCTTAAAACCATAGAAAAGATACAGCACAGAAGGGGGCCATTCAGCCATCGTGTCCGCGTCGGCTCGAAGAACAACCAGGTGCCCATTCTAATCCCACCTTCCAGCACCCGGTCTGTAGCCCTGCAGCTTACAGCACTTTAGGTGCAGGTCCAGGTACTTTTTAAAAGAGTTGAGGGCCCCTGCCTCTACCACCAATTTGGGCAGTGAATTCCATACACCCACCACCCTCTGGATAAAAAAGTTTTTTCTCATTTCCCCTATAATCCTTCCTCCAATCAGCTTAAATCTATGTCCTCTAGTTCTTGAACTCTCCGATAGGGGAACCAGGTACTTCCTGTCTACTCTATCTAGGCCCCTCATAATTTTGTACACCTCAATCAAGTCTCCCCTCAGCCTCCTCTGCTCCAAGGAAAACAACCCCAGCCTATCCAATCTCTCCTCGTAGCTGCAATTTTCAAGCCCTGGCAACATTCTTGTAAATCTTCTCTGCACTCTCTCCAGAGCAATTACGTCCTTCCTGTAATGTGGTGACCAGAACTGCGCACAATGCTCCAGCTGTGGCCTTACCAGTGTTTTATACAGTTCCATCATTACATCCCTGCTTTTGTATTCTATACCTCGGCTAATAACAGAGAGCATTCCGTATGCCTTCTTCACAACCTTATCTACCTGTACTGGAACCTTCAGGGACCTGTGCACATGCACTCCGAGGTCTATCACTTCCTCTACCCTTCTCAATATATTCCCCTTTACTGTGTATTCCCTTTTACTGTTTGCCCTCCCTAAGCGCATTACCTCACACTTCTCCGGGTTGAACTCCATTTGCCACTTTTCTGCCCACTCCACCAGCCCATTGATATCTTCTTGGAGTCTACAGCTATCCTCTTCACTATCAACTACACGGCCAATTTTTGTGTCGTCTGCAAATTTGCCAATCATGCCCCCTACATTCAAGTCCAAATCGTTAATATACACCACAAACAGCAAGGGACCCAATACTGAGACCTGTGGCACACCCACTGGAAACGGATTTCCATTCGCAAAGACATCCATCAACTTTTACCCTTTGCTTCCTGTTACTGAGCCAATTTTGGATCCAATTCACCACATTTCCCTGTATCCCATGGCCTTTTACCTTTCTGACCAGTCTGTCATGTGGGACCTTGTCAAATGCCTTACTCAAATCCATGTAGACAACATCCACTGCACTACCCTCATCAATCCTCCTTGTCACTTCCTCAAAGAATTCAGTCAGATTTGTACGGCATGACCTTCCCTGAACAAATCCATGCTGACTATCCCTGATTAAACCATGCCTTTCCAAGTGACAGTTTATCCTATCTCTCAGTATTGATTCTAATAGTTTGCCCACCACCGTGGTAAGACTGACCGGCCTATAATTGTTCGGCCTTTCCCTCGTACCCTTTTTAAACAATGGTACTACATTTGCAGTCTTCCAGTCCTCCGGTACCTCCCCTGTATCTAGTGAGGATTGGAAAATGATCCTCAGAGCATCCGCTATTTCCTCCCTGGCTTCCTTCAATAGCCTAGGAAACAATCCATCCAGCCCTGGTGACTTATCAGTGCTTGTTATGCGTGTTCAACTGCTTATATTAACGGGTTATTACTCCATTGAATGACTGACTGACTATTTAACAACAATAAAAAATTTCAAACTATACTGAGGCTGCTCTGTCTTTGTTTCTTGCCTTCATTACAGTTACATTATTAACCGGACTCTTGGCAGCTCCATACAGTTCTGTGCTCTCTGTGCTTGACTTTTTTTTAAAGAGATTAACCTCCACACAATGATGCCAGAAAACTTCAAAACACAGTAACAATGCTGCTTGGATGTCAGCTTTATTGTAATACCAATATTATAAAGATGTACAGTTTAAAGGAATCCTAAACTTTAACATTTTCTGTCTTGTTTCCCCTCTGGTTTCTTTGTTATTATTTCTTATCAATATTGTAGATTTTTTCACACCTAATCCCCCCAGCCATCCTCCTCTAATAGCACCATCAAGTAGCCATTATAATGTGAGCTTGCACAATGAGTCTCAGCAAGTTATTCTACCATGGAGGGGCATCACAGGGAGGATTAGACACGAGGACTTTCAGTGTGAATCTGGCCAGTTCTATTGGATATTTTGCATTGTTTCAGCATTCATAATCTCACTTCGCTCTCTCTGTCCACCTTAATTAGGAACAGGATGTAGGCACGTATGATTAAAAATTACTTGTATTTGCCACCAAAGCAATTTCATCAAATTGATCACACTATAAAAATTGAATATAAAGACTTATAGAAAATAGCATTTTCTCAGCAATCCAGAGGTCACAGATATTAAATAATCGGCCTTAAAATTAATTCCATGCTTCTCATGTTTACATATACAAAATATAATGTTCTGAACAAAATTATATTTCCCAGAGAGAATGAACAAACTTAGGCCTGATCTAAAAAAATGTAACAAACAGACTGATCCATCAGGCTAGAGGGTGGGTTTTATACTAAAAACCAATAACTCAAAACTCTCATCAACATTTCTTCAACAGGACTTGCTGATACCAACAAGCTCTTGTTTATGCACTATGTCTAAATGCTGGACTTTTTATGCGGACTGATACATTCTGGATGTTTTCTATCCTTCTTAAGAGGTAGAATATCAAGACATCAGGTTTAAACTATTAAGTTTAACAAAAGATGAACAAGTGAAAAAAATAATATATTTACAGTAGAAATCCTTCTACCTCACTCCTCAAAGAAATCAATAAAAGACCACAATCTGAATGCTAAGGTGTGAATATCTCTCATATACACAGTGTTACTTGTGTTTCTTCTCACAGTGAGAGCTGTGTCAGTCTGAGCTGTATCTCCTCAAAATTCCAAACTGATCTCCGATTCAAACAGCTACAGCACCTTAAATATCCCCGAAAGCGGTTACCGGGACTTCCTGGATCTGAATAACTGTCGGCCACATTGGAAAATAACCGGCTATCGCACACATAACTGAACAAATCCCAGTCTGTGTTTGGATTCCTCGCTCAAACCGCAGCGTACCAACAAAACTTACAACATTTCTTTTGTGTTAAACTTAACAAGAGTCTGACTGTACGCTACAAAACGCAGACTCCTTCTTCTTATTGGAATGATGATAAAGTTCTTCCAGTAATACTTTACCCTATCTCTGTTGTTGTGTTTCTTTTGGAACCATATTGATACAAATTAATGAAAGAGATTCAACCTCCCGGTCACTCAGGATGCACACATGTCTCACATGATGTCCAGTTTCAAACAGTTAGTAGCAGGAACCCTGGCTGATTAGAGCCACCCCGACAGAAATCAGCTAACTTGCCGCAGAGCAGGAATTGAAACGGGGACTTGTACTGTGTGGATCATTAACACACTGGCTTTACCAACTGAGGCATTGGGGCAGCCCTAAGCATGTTTCTTACCTTAGTGGTTTTTAACTTGTTATTAGAATAACATTCTACTTGTACATAGGAGAATTTCTATTGTTGGATCTCTTTTACAGATTTGCCAGGCGCTTCCAGAAAACAGTGAGACGCCTGGTTCCTGACTGTGAGGTCCGATTCCTCCTTTCAGAAAGTGGCAGTGGAAAGGGTGCTGCCATGGTGACTGCTGTGGCCACAAGGCTCGTATCACAGCGCAAAGAAATTGACGAAACACTGGCTTCATTCACACTCACACAAGAGCAGCTGTTTGAAGTGAAGAAAAGGATGAGGACAGAGATGGAGCTGGGTTTACGGAAGAAATCTCATGATGCTGCAACAGTGAAAATGTTACCAACCTTTGTTCGTAGCACCCCAGATGGGTCAGGTACCTGAGTTATATCTTAAACTTTATCTTATTTGCTTACTATATACTAGACTACGGTAAAGACGCTATATAAATGCAAGTTGTTGTTGTAGACAGTGGAAGTATTGAATTACCTGTTTGCAGTCTGGGGAGCTGCATTAAGCTGCGTTTCCCTATCTCAATTGATGTATGGTTATCCCACCCAAGGTTGGGTGGGATAACAGAGGGAAATCCATCCCTATACATTTAAGAATATATTTAAAATAACATGAACACAGAAAAGTGAAATGATTCTCAAAAGAAAAATGACTAAACTAAGCCATAAACCTACCTATTTTATCTTACAAATTCTTGTACCAATGCCCTTCTCTTGAGCTGGAGTTCCCGTGCTGCCAGACTTTAGCTGGGCTTTCCTGCCTATGCTTCCTGGCCTCTGCGCAGGGTCCACCTGTGTTTATAGCCTGTAACAATGAGAATGCTGCCATATTTAGTGCTGGCAATCTCTCTGCCCCAATAAATAAGTCGAGCTGAGAGATTGTACATCTTGACTTTGTGTATTTCTGAATTGTCCACTGCTGAAAGAAATAAGTAATTAAAGTTGGGCAGTGTTGAGCCTACCAGCTTATGCCCTGCTTTGGGAGAGGGGGCTGTTGGGATATTCTGAGTAGCAACTAGTGGAGGTTTTGGAACTGGGTGTGTAAGTGTACTGAATAAACACTATAGTGGCCTGAAATTATGTTGAGGGATCCTAGTGAACAAACGGAGCGCATTCGCATGATACCAGTCATTAACCTATTTATTGTAAACAGGTAAATGCCACTGTTAAAATAAGAGAGGATGGAAAACTATAACATGCTCAAACTCCCAACTTTATTCATTTCAGCTGTGACCTTCCTGCCTCCGAACCTCAGCCCAACCTGGCTGTTACCTGTCCTCAGATCGAATCTTCCTGTCTCCTAGCCACTAGCCTCATTCTGCTCTTCAGCAGTCAGATCTACACCGACCCACCCAAGGTCCTAGTTATTCACTTCAGCAATAATAATTAATGCCAGCAATCCACAGCAATAATGATAAATACAAATAAAAATCTACCCTATCAATAATGTTAATTTACCAATCTGTCCATCTATCTACCAAATGTATCTATATATCGTATTAAAAATCTTGAGTACGCTCACACCGCCTGTCCAATTAAACTACTTCCTGTTGTCACTCTTCTATTTCAGTACTTGCATTGGCTATGTAAACATTATAACTATCAGACTGAGTCTCAGAACCAAACAGTAGTTTATTTTCAGGAGACTGGTAAATAAACAGCATATAGTGTGGAACAGTGAATCGTACACTTCACCATCCTCTTCAATAAGTAAAGTAACAAATCCAAAACCAGCTTTTTCCTCTCAATGTAGAAATGTAGACTTTAAAAGGGAAACACGGTCCCTACACTGTGATCCAAGCTGTATTTTAAAAAACTAGCTCAGTTTCTCTGTAGTTGGCATAATTTTAAAACAGCTTTCGGGCTGGAAATCTGAAGACTGACTAATAATTCTGAACATAGTGATGGACAACTAACTGTATCTCTCATAATTAGTTTGGTCAGCAGCCATGCAGAAAAGGCTGCATTTCACTATTAGATGGATAGCCAACCTTTGGCAATGGCAAGGATGGTTGTGATTGCCTGTGATGACTCTGACCAATTAAAACCTCGCAGACAACAAAAAAAATGAAAGACGCCTCTCATGACTTCAGGATGTCTCAAAACTCTTTACAGCCAATGAAGTATTTTTGAAGTGTAGGCACTTTTGTATTGTAGGAAATGTGGCAGCCAGTTTATGCACAGCAAGGTCCCACAGACAGCAATAAAATAAGTCACCAGATCATCTGTTTTAGGTGTTGTTTGAGGGATAAATGTTGGCCAGTATTACAACATGGAAAAGGGGCTATTGAGGCAGAGACTATAAGACTATTTAAAGGGAATTGGATAAGTATTTGAAAAGGAGAATATGAAAGGACAGCAAAATGGGATTAGAGTGGACAGCTGCAGTTGTAGAGCTAGCACGGCACAGGCCCAATGAGACAAATGGCCTCCTTCTGTGCTGCAATTTCCATGATTCCTTGGGCTCAATTTTCAAACGGATCCGGAAGGGGGCGGGGGAGTCAATTTGAGGTCGGGAAACCCATTAATACGGGTTTCCCGGACGTCCTTACGATTTTGACATAAGGACGCCTTTTATTTTTTTTGTCAGTTTCCTGTCTGACTGACCAGCTGATTGACATGCTGGTCTCAATCGGACGGGAGACCAGCCAGGGAGAGGACGTCTGCAGGTAAGTCTTTGTTTGCATGGGTGGGCAAGGGGCACGGGGGTCGCGAGTCATGGGGGATGGGATCGGGGGTCAGTCACGTGGGGGAGGCGGGATCGGGGATTATTGAGGCGGAGGATCGGGGTCGGAGGGGGAGGATCAGGATCAGGGTTGGGCGGGCCGCGATCGGGTGGGGTGGGGAGGGTCGGTGCAGGTAGGCTTGTTGAGCCTGGGGGAAGCACTCCTGCTCCTCCAGGCCCACAAGCTGTGCCTTTCTAAGCACTTACCTGCAGTCTTGGGCCTTCTCGCCTCCTTTCACGAGGCGTAAAATAAGAAGGCCCGGGAATCCCGACCTACCGGAGTTGAAATGGGGAATTAGTTAAAAATGCCGGCCTGAAGCCTCCTTGAAAGGTTTCAAGGCCCGCCCGACTCCTGGGAGCGGGTTGGCCGCCCGCCCCTTGTCCCGCCTCTGTGAAAATCGGAAATGGGCGGTTGGGGGCGTGTCTGAAATGGTGGCAATTTTCAATGCCCAACCCACCCCCAACCCACCCGTTTTTTACTTTTAAAATCGAGCCCCCTTATCTTAGGTTGAGAGCCAGCAGGTGAGCACAATATAGGGAGAGTGTGCTTTTATGTAGCGCCTTGTCACATCTTCAGAAATCTCAAACCGCTTCACAACCAATGAATTAACAACAGTCGCACCAAAAATAATGAAACGTATGAAGCTTGTGGACTTTGTGACGTGACAAGGCACTATATAAATGTACCTACGTCTTTATTTATTTTTGTATTTATGTAGGTACCAAGAATTATTGATTGGGTGCTACACTGAAATAAAATGTATTTTTACAAAAGCAAGGATGTACTAAGTTTCTTCAATATTTGTTAACAGAAAATGGGGATTTTGTGGCCCTTGACCTTGGTGGAACCAACTTTCGTGTTCTACTTGTGAAGATTCGTAGTGGCAAGAGGCGAACGGTTGAAATGCACAACAAGATCTATGCTATTCCCTTGGAGGTAATGCAAGGAACAGGTGAAGAGGTAAGTAATTTTCTTGCTAATTCAGTGTTTCATCAAGGGGTCTCTCAGTAACTCTAACAGCGTGGAACTCCTTAACCGTAGAACCATAGAGGTTTACAGCGCAGAAGGAGGCCATTTGGCCCATCATATCTGTGCCAGCTCTCTGCTAAAGCAATCCCAAACTAATCCCACTGCTCTGCTTTCTCCCTATAGCACTGTATTTTCCTGTTAAGATAGCCCGGGACTTTTTTGGAGCAGCATGTCAGTTTCTAACTCACACCAGTACTCACCCACCGAAAACTGGCCTATAGTTAAAATCGGGCCGTATATCTTCCCAAAGTCTTTTACGATCCATCTCTCTGGTTGTAAAGACCTTTGGTCTGAGGTCGTGGAAGGCGCTGTATAAATGCAAGTCTGACTTCTGTGTAAAAAAAATTCTAACTTCTCCCTACTTTTGTGTTGTGAGCAAATTTCAAGATTGTGTTCCCTTTATCCGTGTCCAAATCATCCATATATACCAAGTACAAAAGTGGACCCAGGGCTGGCCCCTAGAGTACACCACCTCCGACCCTTCTCCAATTCAAACAAGACCCAGCAACACAGTCTCTGTTTCCCGTTAATAAACCATCTTTCTAACCTCATTGAGATACTTAATATTTTGTGACTTGGAATAATAAAACAACTTTAACCTTACCTATTCAGGTTTCCCATCGCTTCCCATTCACGTCAGGTGAAAGCAGGCGGGAGGTGCCGGATCCATAAGGTGAGTGCCTTTATTGCACTGCTTGTGGGCCTGGAGGAGCAGGAGTGCTTCATCCAGGCCCAACAAGCTCACCTGGCCGACAGGACCCCTGCGATCGGCTGACCAGCCCCCAACCCCCCCCTACCCCGATGGTCGATCCCACTCCATGGTGGACTCCACCTACCTCCGACCCTTCACCCGACCTCCAGCTAACTCCGATCTTCTTCCTCGGCCCCCCGATATTCTTCCCAGCCCCCCGATCTCTTCGGCGCCCCTAACCTTATTCCAGGCCCCCTGAACCTCCTCCTCAGCCCCCCCCGATCTTCTTACTCGGCCCCCTGATCTTCTTCCCGGTTCCCTGATGTTCTTCCCTGCACCCTCCCCCCCCCCCCCCCCCGATCTTTTCGTTGGTTCCCCCCAACGAACTTCTTCCTGGCCCCCCGATCTTCCTCCTCAGCCTCAACCCCCCCCCCCCCCCAATTTTCTTCCTCCTCCCCCCGCCCCAAATCTTCCTGGCCCCCCGATCTGTCCCCCGCCACCCCATCTTATTCTTCGCCCCCCGATCTTCTTCCCGGCACATGATCTCTCCCTCCCTCTGATCCAGCTGCAGCTTGCTGCAACAGGCCTTCTTGCCCACCAGCCAGCCTGACAATCAGGCTGGTGGCTGGGCTCAAAACCTGGAAGTGCAATTAATTGGCATGATTTAAGTACTCACCTTCTGGGCTTCGCTCACTCCCACCATCACTTGTAAAAACTGGCTCAAAATATTTATTTAGAATCATAGAATCATAGAAGTTTACAACATGGAAACAGGCCCTTCGGCCCAACATGTCCATGTCGCCCAGTTTATACCACTAAGCTAGTCCCAATTGCCTGCACTTGGCCCATATCCCTCTATAGAATGTCTCCACCATACTTTCATCTTCCACAATTCGACCCCCTCATCCTGAGTGATCCCACCCCCTCTAACTATT
Organism: Heptranchias perlo; assembly: GCF_035084215.1. Classification (NCBI taxonomy): domain Eukaryota; kingdom Metazoa; phylum Chordata; class Chondrichthyes; order Hexanchiformes; family Hexanchidae; genus Heptranchias; species Heptranchias perlo. Next base: position 50,583,188 of record NC_090345.1, on the reverse strand, counting down.
CTTTCACTTTTTATATGTTTGTAAAAAACCTTTATTATTTCCTTTCATGTTTTCTGATACCCTTTTTTCCATATTGCCCATTAATCCTTCTAATTTCCCTTTTCAGCTCCCCGCTACACTTCCTATATTCCTCATGTTTCTTTAGTATTGTTAACCCAAATTTTATCCTATGCCTCCCTTTTTTTAAATTTCGGTTTAGTTTCAATCTCTGTTTTTCTATAGAACACTATTTTTTGCTGCACCCTTGTTTTAGAGGAATATATTCATTTTGTACTCATGTTTGAAGATTTCTCTCTGTGACCTATCGATCAGTATGCTAACTTTTCTGCTCAGTTAATTTGGCCCACATCCCTTATCTCGCTGAATTTTGCCTTTTCCTAGACCAACACTTTTATCTTTGACACTTTATTATCCTTTGCTATTTAGATATTGACTTAACTATTTCATGGCTGTTATTTCCCAATTGTTTTCTTACTATCACTTCACTCATTTCCCTGAATTAAATCAAGCAATGCTTCTTCCCTTGTTGAACTAGAAACAGACTGATTTAGGATGCATTCTAGAAAGTGTTCCCCACTTTGATCACATGCATTTCCTTTGGAATAGTTCAAATCACCCAGTATTATTGCCCTATTGTTCGTGCATACCTCTCAACTGTCTGCAGATCTCGCTCTTTATATCATCTTCAATATTTGGTGACCTGTAATACATACCAAAAATTGTAACATTTCCTTTCCTATTTCTTAACTCAACATATATGGATTCTATCTTAATGCAACCCCAAGGACATCCTTATGTTCTAGCGCTGTGCTCCAACCCTTCATAACTCCATCGCTTTTTTTCCTTCCCTATCTCTTCTGTAAATGTTATAACCAGGAATGTTAATATCCCAGTCACATACAAACTTTAGCCCCGTCTCCATCATAGTTACTTTAATAACTATGGAGGGATATGATAATGCTTCTAACTTTTCAGTTTTGTTTTGAAGGCTTTGTGCATTCACATACTCTAACTTCTGGAACCTTGGCCGTATTCTTTTACCTGGATTTCTCATTTAATTTTTTGATATCCCTTGCCCCTTCTGCAGCAGTGATTTTATCTCTCACTACCTCAAAGCCTCTTTCCCTTTCTCCTCTGATACTTTCTTACTATTTATTTCAGCTAATCTTTCTGCTTCTTTTCCAACAGTTCTATTAATCCAGCTTTCCCTTTCTAGTTTCAAGTCTAGACTTTCCCCAACCCCATCATATTATTTTTAATCTCTCTCCACTGCTCTATTTACTCTCTCTGCAAAGGCATTTAGTTCAGGTGGAGGCTGTCCCTTTGCTATAACTTTCCCTTGCTCTGATGCCCCAAGAATGTGAACCCTTCCCTCCTGTACCAGCTCTACAGACACATATTGACCTTCCTAATCATCCTCTTATCTTTAAATCGAGTTTAAAGAGTCTGAATCACCCATGACTCACATTGAAGGTACTTTTATGTTGACAGCAGATCTTGGCATCTACAAATCGTCAGGTCCCAGATACCTTCAGAGCAGTGCAGTTCACCTCCCTTAGATTGATAACATGCAGTCAGCAGTGGGAGAACCATGTGCCTGTCACCGACAGCACCTTATCAATATACAAACACCATTACAATCACCACGGGCAATTAGGGATGGGCAATAAATGCCGGCGATGCCCACATCCCATCAATGAATTTTTAAAAATTATACTTAAACTACCTTCATTGCATGAGTCTTTATCTAGATCCTAGACTATAACATTCCATCAGCTGAAGAAAGAAACCGCACCACGCAGGGTCTGGCCAAACTGTAAAGGGGAGGGGATACTGAAAAGAGTCGTGCTTATTGTGTGCTGATAATCTACAAATAATAATCAGGTGATTCCAATTTTTCTTCTGATTTTCAGCTATTTGACCATATTGTTCAGTGCATCTCAGACTTCCTCGATTACATGGGTATGAAAGGTGCTCGACTTCCTCTTGGTTTCACATTTTCCTTCCCTTGCGAACAGAGGAGTTTAGATGAGGCAAGTTCATTTATTTTTAAAACTTTAAAAAATATTTGGTGTTGCTTGTCCTAATGTGGAATTAATGAATGTTGTTTATGATAGTATATTGTTCTTAAAGTGCTTTTCCAGACTACCTGTGAAGTCATTGAAGTTTTTTTGGCATTTACCTCCATTTTGTCTTTCTCAGGGTATTCTTCTTAAATGGACTAAAGGCTTTAAGGCAACAGATTGTGAGGGAGAGGATGTAGTTACTATGCTAAGGGATGCCATTAAAAGGAGAGATGTAAGTTGACATTCTAGTTATTCCTCTTTCTTATTATACTTCAGTTGCATTTTTCTATTTCTTTATAAATGATCATTATATAGACCAGTGTAGGAGCACATAAACAGAAGTTAATCATTTGGTCCATTGAATATTCTCCACTATTTTTGTTGCGATGGCAGTTGTGTCTTTTAATTCCAGTTCCCTGCTTTTTCTCGATGCGCTTAATACTCTTACTTCCCAAGTATCTATCTTCCTTCTAAACACCTCAGTTGATTTATACCTGAGGCCTTCAGGGGCCAAGCGTTCCATACTCTCTCAAACTTTTCCCCGGAATTGTATTTAACTGGTTTAACTCAGTCTTGGAATTTAAGATTATGTCCCCATTTTTTCATACTCTTCTCAGATCCAAATGATTTATTTTTGCATACTTCCTTAGAATGCCAACTTCAGACTGAATAATTATGTGGGCAGGAGATGACTGCCTCGATTTAATTTTCAGGACACTCATCTTCTAAGAATATGCTGTCATGTCCTACTGCATAGCCTTCCCTTGTTCCACTTCCTGTACAATACACACATGGCATTTATTTTGCTCCCACAAGTCTGAGAGAGACTGAATGCAGCACCATGCCTGTTGGAGTAATAACAGGGCAGATTTTGACATGGTGTCTGCCATTAGTTCGACCTGCCCCCGCACCCTTCAGCTCAAAACATTTTTGCCCACTAAGTTGGCGAAAGTGCGAGCTGATAACGGGGGCAGCGAGGGAAACTGGGCATCTGGGACCTGAGTGAACGGAGCAAGCAACTGGGTATCTCCTTAACCAATCAGATTGAAGAATTGGGAAATAAAGAGCACAAGAACATTAGAAGGAAGTGTAAATTAGAGAGGGTGAATTCAATGTCAAATCAGGTACAGAGAGGGAAAGAAAGATTGGATTAAGAAAGAGAGAAAAAAAGACTCAGAAAGGATAAGTTTTCAAAAACAAAAATTTTGAATTTGACATTTTTTAAATGTCCAACAACAAGTAATACCTGAAGGAATGAGACTCCACATTTGTAATAGTTCATTTTCAGTGCCAGGGAGGTTGATTGGCAGTAATTAACAATGATCATGTCATTAAAAGGGGACTTATGCTTGTAATGACAGGACTTAACTTTCTGTGGCGAGGTTTAGTTCATCTCTACCGCACAAATACAGCAACTTCACGACATTCAGTGGTGAGGCAGGCAGTGAAATGCTGTTTTCCTGAAGCTAACGGCGGAGCAGCGCAACCTGGGTATTGGCATTTAACCAGGAATCGTTTCCTTACCTGGAGTTCCTGTAGCATTTACGCATAAATAACAGCGAGCACCATTAGCCGCACAGTTATTTTGACATCAAAATCTGGCCCACTAAGATCACCATGACAACTAGCTACTTCAAATGACTTCTTGTAATGACAGACCAGAGACACAGGAACCTGCAGATGTAAATATTGTCAACAGAGCCTAACCAAACAAGATTCACTTCATTAGATTAGAAAATTCCAACTTAATATCATGGCTTTAAAATTATTTATGGCTCTACAAAATGGGAGGAAGGCTTCTTTAAGCACCTGTATGCTGCTCAACCACTCCTTCATATTGTTTGAATTCTGACAAAAGTTCAAAAGATGGTTAAAAATATAACCTTTGACTTGAAACATTGGGCCCGATTTTAGCACCCGCTCTCGGGTGTGTTCTCGGCGAGGGGGGGGGCCTCGAAAATTGGAAAAAGGACGACCCCGACCGGATCCCGCCTCGATCCCGCCCACTTCCGGGTTCCACGCCGGCGTGCGCACGCAGACCCCGCAGGTGGGAATCCCGCAGGCACTTAAAGCCGGCGGGGTTCCACTTGAGAGTATTTATGTAGCTATTTCAGGTCATTAACTGACCTGATTGAGCTGTTCTTTTACCAAGTGTGGGATTTTACGTTGAATTGAGACTGTTTCCCATACTGGGGGAAACACTCTCACTCCCAACGGACGTGTTGCAGCCAGCAGCGTGTGGCAGCTGCCAAGGTGCATTCCACAGGTGGGGGGGGGGAGAGCCTTCACCAACGCAGGAGGACACTCCGTAACATTGGGCAACGCTTGCCCTCCACCACCCTCCTCCAAGCAAGAAGATTCACCGGCGTGGAACCGCAACCCCTGTGCGAGGACACACTTTTCTACCGTGCACAACCCCTCAGACCTACAGCTGCCAGATGGGGGCTGCGTTGACATCCTCGGAGGACGAACAGCATGACCAGCCTCAGCAGCCCCGCAGTCCTCAGAGACGTGGAGCCCCACAACACGGTGCTGTGGCACATCCACCTGCACAGCAGGATGGAGGGCAACCGAAGAGAGAGATGCGTCGCAGGAGGCACTACCCTCCGCAAAGGGTCTACAGACCGAGGCTCAGCTTCATGGACCTCTCTGAGCAGCAGTGCATACGTAGGCTCAGAGTCACTCGCCAGGTAGTCGCCGACATCTGCAGCCTCCTTAATGACGAGCTGCTTCCGGATGGACCAAGCAGCATCTTCTTACCCGTCGCCGTCAAAGTCACCACTGCCCTCAACTTCTTCGCCTCCGGATCCTTCCAGGGTGCCACAGGGGACATCACCGGGGTCTCTCAGTCGTCTGCACACAAGTGTATAAGGCAGGTCACCGATGGGTTGTTCCGCAGGGCCTCGAACTACATCAACTTCGCCATGGATGAGCGCAGCCAGACGGAGAGGGCGGTTGGATTCCATGATGTGGCTGGCTTCCCACGGTTGCAGGGTGTAATCGATTGCACCCACATAGCAATACGGGCACCTCCACATGAGCCAGGGCTGTTCATCAACAGGAAGGGGTATCACTCCATGAACACCCAGCTCATTTGTGACCACCGCCAGAGATTCCTACACGTGTGCGCCAGATACCCTGGCAGCTGCCACGATGCCTTCATCCTCAGGGAGTCCACCGTCCCACCCCCATTCCACGCACCCAACACCGGCAACGACTGGCTCCTCGGCGACAAGGGATATCCCCTGCACACGTGGCTTATGACACCTCTGAGGAACCCCATTACCGAGCCGCAGCGTCGATATAATGACAGCCACATTGCTACCAGGTCTACAATTGAGCAGGCTATAGGGCTGCTCAAGATGCGCTTCAGGTGCCTTGATCGTTCCGGGGGAGCGCTCCAATACACGCCACTCCGAGTGGGACGAGTTATAGTTGTCTGCTGTGCCCTGCACAACATGGCACAACAGAGAGGGGTGCCGCTGGAGGAGGCCCCATGCACACCCGCCACCCACATTGAGGACGACGATGAGGAAGAGGAGGAGTACGAGCGAGAGGAGGAGGAACGACCCATGGGCCGAACACCGGCTCACCTGCGTGCTCGTCAGGCCAGGGAGGCACTCATATGCCAACGGTTCTCCTAACATCACACTGTGTGAGGCGTTCACATATCATAACGTGCACAGACGAGGGTCCATACAGGCTCCCTCCACAGAAGAGTGGTGCCTGTACACCTGCACCCACTGTATTGTGCCCAATGGGTGGGACGGGGTTGTCTTCGTCATGATGAGGCGCACGGAAGGGACCTCTTGCACAAGCCGCAGAGTAATGGACAAGAGGTGGCAGCATTGGTGAGAAAAATTGAGTTTATTGTGTGGTGCCAATCAAGGACTAGAAATAAAAAGATAACAAATCATCAAACACCCTGGTGCAATCCCTGTGTGTTCACAGAACCTTGGGTTTTCTTTTTCTGGAACCCCTACGTGGTGCTTCTCCTGTGGCTCCAGCAGGGGTAGTGGCAGGTTGCTCCTGTTCGTGCCCTGACCGGGTAGATGCTTTGGGCCGACGCCCCATGGGTTTCGGTGCCCATGAGGGCACCTCCACAGACTGCTCCTCCTGCACCTGTGCAGGGGCAGACTCGGCCACCTGGAGAGGAGGGACTATTGCGGGCACTGGTTGAGAGGGGGGCAACGGGTGAGACGTGGGGGCACCTTGAGTAGCGTCCACACTTCCATGTTCACGCTCACCATCTTCCCTCTCATGGCCTAGGCCCACATCACCCCATCCACCCTGCTGGACGGCAGTTTGGATGACGTGTGTGAGACCTTGCAAGGCCACCTCCAATGTATCTGTCAACCTGTTTATGGCGGCAGAATGTTGCTCACCCTGAATCCGAACAGCCGTTGTGAGGGCCAGGATGGACTCGTTGTTGAGCTGTACGTGACGCTCGAGGAAGGCTAGCCTGTCCTCCACCGCAGACATTCCCGCACCTACCCGCGACACTATCTCAGAGATGCCTTTGCGTCCCTGTGACACTATCTCGGCGATACCCTCCTGCACCTGTGCCACCATTCCCCTCATGCAGGAGTTGGACTCCTCCATCCTCCGTGCGATTGTGGAGAGTGCACGTGGCACCTCTCCCAGTGCCTCGACAACTCTCCTTTTGACTGGTGGCCCCCTGGGTTCAGCATCTGGGTCCGGCTGAGCAGAGCCTGGAGAAGAGTGCTCCCACCGACGCGGACCCTCTGTGGCTGACCCTGCCACCAGGGTCTGCTCATGCTCACGTGTGCGCGGTGACTCACCATGTGCAATCCCAACTAAGGAGGGGGGGGACCCACCGAGGTGTGTGTATCTGCGCTGGTGCATGCTTGGCTCATATGTGGCGATGCACCCTCAGAGACCGACATGTCCTCTGAGGAATCGCCCTCAATGGATACGGCGCTCGCAGACGGCCCTGCAAGAGAACAGAGGGCAATATCAGGCATGTGACCAAATGTGGCGGTGCGGCATATGCCATGTGATGCTAAGATCATTCGCGATCATGAGTGCTGAGTGTCAGCTTTCCCTTACCGGCTGTTTCGCCAGACCCAGCCTCGCCATCCGCCACGGACAGGCAATGTAGCGTGTGGCTGATCTCCAATGCCTCCACCTCGTCGTCTGTCAGAGCCACCTCGTGTGGCGGGCCCCCTCCGGTGCGGGCCTTTTCCCGGGCGTTCTTGCAACGCTTCTCCTGTGAGGGCAAAACACAAAAACGTTATTGAGTGATGATTGCATTGTGAGACGCTTCAAGCATTGGTGTGAGTGGGTTGAGCGTGTGGCAGATGGATGGGAGGATGCGTGTGCCACATGGCCATCCCATTGTATGGGCATTGGGGTGTGTGGTAGTGGTCGAGTGGGGACAGGGACGGTGGGTACGTGCAGGCACTGTGAGGATGATAGTTGGATGGCTGTGAGGATTGGTGCGGGAGCGCTGTGCTGTCAGTGGAGATGGGGTTGTGAGGTGTTTGAGGTGATGTGGAAGACGGAGTGACGCAGAGTGCGTTAGTGTACTCACTTTCCCGGACCTGGTGAGGTAATTGAATCTCTTCCGACACTGCATCCAAGTTCGGGTGGTGTTGCCCCTGCTGGTGACCTCCGACGCCACCTCCTCCCATGCCCTCTTGGTGGCGGAGCCAGGGCACCTCCTTCTATCACTCGGGAACAGCGTCTCCCTCCTCATCCGGACCCCGTCCAGCAGCACCTGGAGGGCGTGGTCCGTAAATCGAGGAGCAGCCTTACCCCTGCCTTCCTCCACGTTGCCTGGACTCTTGGTTGTGGCTGGAGGGGCTTTGGTGGACTGCCCCTTTAAATGGAGCTCCACCATCGCTCAGACGTCACTGCGCATGCGCAGCCCGCCGGCGCGCAGCTGAGAAGCGGAGAACCCGTACCTGCCGGCTAATTGCCTCAATTATCCCGCGATCGCGCGCGCAACGCACTCAATTCGGACGGCGCGTTTTTCACGCGCCCGAATGACCACCCGCCGAGAACCCGCACCCCTGGTAAAATCGGGCCCGTTGTGTGAGACAGCTGAAGCAACTGTCTGACACATCGCAGGTGGCAAGTGCTTGAAATCATTTCATTCTCCCTGTCCACCTCCGCCACGTGGAGCTCCACAACACAGTGCTGCGTCACAGGCACCTGCACAAAATAGTCGTGCAACTACACATACACCCACTGTAGAGTGACCCAATAGGTGGCATCAAGTGTGGATGTTCATGGTGAACCTCATGAAAGGGACTTATTCCACAAGCCAGTCAAGAGTGGCCAAGACGTGGCAGTAGTGGTGACAATAATAATATCTAATGTGCCATTAATAAAAATCAAATATAAATAAAAAACATGACAAACCGTCAAACACCCTTGTGCATCCCCTTTGTGCTCACAAAACCTTCGCCTTACACTTACGAGTACTCCTACGTGGTGCATCCCCTGTGGCTGCAGCAGAGGTAGTGGCAGGTTGCTCTTGTTCATGCCCTGACCGATTAGATGCTTTGGGCCTACACCCTCTGGGTTTTGGTGTCCGTGAGGGTCCCTCCAAAGACTGCTCCACCTGCACCTGTGCAGGGGCAGACTCGGCCACCTGGAGAGGAGGCAACATTGCGGGTACTGGTTGAGAAGGGGGCAGCAGGTGAGATGTGGGGGCATTTTGAGTGGCGTCCCACTTCCATGTCCCCTTTCGCCATCATCCCTCTCCTGGGCCAGGCCCACACCACTCTGCTGGATGACAGTTTGGAGGACATGTGTGAAGCCTTGTAAGGCCAGTGCCAGAGTATCCGCTTCCCTGTTTAAGGCGGCAGAATGTTGTTCACCCTGAGTCCGAAGGGCCATTGTCAGAGCCTCGATGGACTCATTGGTGAGGCGTGCTTGAAGCTCAATAGAGGCTGGCCTTCCCTCCATCGCAGACATTCCCGCACTTACCCACAACACTATCTCAGAGATGCCCTCATGTCCCTGTGACAGTATCGCAGAGATTCCCTCCTGTACCTGTGCCACCATTTCACTCATGCAGGAGTTGGACTCCTCCATCCTCTGCGCGATTGTGGAGAGTGCGCGTGGCACCTGTTCCAGCACCCCTCAAATGCGCTGCTGCCCCTCGATCATTCTCCTTTTAAAGAATAGCCCCCGGGGTTCAGCATCTGGGTCCAGCTGAGCAGAGCCTGGAGATGAGTGCACCCACCGATGCGGACTCTCCACAGCTGCCCCTGCCACCAGTGTCTGCTCGTGCTCACGTGTGTGTGGTGACTCACCATGTGCGACCCCAACTAAGTGAGGACGGGGACCCACCGAGGTGTGTGTATCTGCGCTGGTGGATGGCTCGCTCAGATGTGATGGTGCCCCCTAACAGGCCGGCAGGTCCTCTGAGGAATCGCCCTCCGCCGTCGCGGCGGTTGCTGAAGGCCCTGTAAGAGAACAAAAGGCAATATTAAGCATGATGACAGATGTTGAGGTGCTGAAGATGGCAAGGCATGTTAGCATCATTTCCTATTGTGTGTGCTGAATGCTAAAGTTCTGTCACCAGCCGTTTGTCAGGTGTCAGTCTCGGCATCCCCGACGGACAGGCACTCGAGGGTGAGGCTTTGTTCAAGAGCCTCCTGCTCCACTTCCGTGAGGACAACCACATATTGCGGCCCCCCCTCCAGTCCTCGCCCTCTCCCGTGCATTCTGGGCTCTCTTCTCCTATAAGTGGAGAAAGTAGAGAGGCGTGAGTGAGGGATGGTGACGTGGCCAACTGCTGAATTGGTTTGGGTGAGGCTGACCGTGAAAGAGATGCATCAGAGGGTGAGTATGAGACAGAGCCATGACATTGTATGGGGATTGGGTTGAGTGGTAGTGGTGGGATGAGTACTGGGGAGGTGAGTGAGTGCAGGTAAGATGAGGATGAGGTTTGAGTGGGTGTGAGGAGTGATGTGATAGAGTAGTGTTGGCAGTGCAGAAGGAGTTGTGGGGTGGGGGCGGTGATGTGGAAGACAGAGTATAGGAGAATGAGTAAGTGTACTCACTTTGGCTGACCTACTTAGGTCATTGAAGTGCTTCCTGCATTGGATCCATGTGCGGAAGACATTGCTGCAGCTGGTGACCTCCTCTGCCATCTCGAGCCAGGCCTTTTTGGTGGTAGAGACAGGCCACTTCCTCCCGTCCGCTGGGTCGAAAATATCCCTCCTCCTCCTCACCCCATCCAGTCGGACCTGGAGTGAGGCATCGGTAAATCTGGGAGCAGTCTTTCCCCGGTCTGCTCCATTCTGTACTTTTAGTTCTTTGCTGCAGGAGCAGCATTGAAGGTCTGCCCCTTTAAATAGGGCTCCTCCAGCTGACAGCCTGTGATGCGGGCGTGCTGTCCGTCCGTTGCGCAGGCTGACGACGGGAAACCCGGAAACCACGGTAAGTGGCTTCAATTTACCCACGATCGCGTGGGGAACGGACGGATTTTACTGGTCGGGTTACCCACGCGCCCAGTCGCCCCAGCTGCCATCCCACCTCCCTGGTATTATGTCCTCTTCAGAACTTACTTTCCTACCTATCTTTGTGTCATCAACAAATTTAGCAACCATACATTCAGTCCCTTCATCCAAGTCATTGATATAGATTGTAAATAGTTGAGGCCCCAGCACTGATCCCTGTGGTATTCCACTCGTTACATCTTGCCAACCTGAAAATGACCCATTTATGCCTACTCTCTGCTCCCGTTAGCTAACCAATTCTTTATCCATGCTAATATGTTACCCCCTACACTATGAGCTCTTATTTTGTGTAGTAGCCTTTGATGTGGCACCTTGTCAAAAGCCTTCTGGAAATCCAAGTACACCACATCCACAGGATCCCCTTTATCCAAGTTGCTTGTTACTTCCTCAAAGAACTCTAATAAATTAGTCAAACACAATTTCCCTTTCACAAAGCCATGATGACTCAGCCTGATTGCATGAGATTTTCTCAGTGCCCTGCTGTAACCTTCTTTAATAATGGATTCTAGCATTTTCCCTATGACAGATGATAAGCTAACTGGCCTGTAGTTTCCTGCTTTCTGTCTCCCTCCTTTCTTGAATAGAGGATTTACATTCACTATTTTCCAGTCTGATGGGACCCTTCCAGAATCTAGGGTATTTTCGAAAATTAATACCAATGCATCTACTATCTCTGCAGCCACTTCTTTTAAGACCCTAGGATGAAGTCCGCCAGAACCTGGGGACTTGTCAGCTTTTGTTTTAATATTTATTTTCAGAACCCTTTCCCTGGTGATTGTAAATGTTTTAAGTTCCTCCCTCCCTTTCACCTCTTGATTCACAATTATTTCTCACTGTATTTGTATCCTCTACAGCGAAGACAGACGCAAAATATCTGTTCAATTCATCCGCCATTTTCTTATTCTCCATTATTAATTCCCCAGACTCACTCTCTAGAGGACCAACGCTCACTTTATTTACTCTTTTTCTTTTTAAATACCTGTAGAAACTCTTACTATCTGTTTTTATATTTCTTGCTAGCTTTCTCTCGTACTCTAATTTCTCCCTCCTTGTTATTCTTTTCGTCATTCTTTGCTGTTCTTTATATTCTGTCCAATCTTCCGACCTGCTACTAATCTTCATGGAATTGTAAGCTTTTTCTTTCAATTTGATACTATCTTTAACTTTCTTAGTTAGCCGCGGATGGTACGTCCTTCCCCGAGAGTCTTTCTTCCTCACTGTAATGTTTCTTTGCGTGTTATGAAATATCTCATTAAATATCTGGCACTGCATCTCTACTGACATATCCCTTAAATTCCCAGTTCACTTTAGCCAGCTCTGTCTTCATGCCCTCATAATACCCTTATTTAAGTTTAAAATACTAGTCTTAGACTTACTCTTCTCTCCCTCAAACTGAATGTGAAATTCAATCATATTGTGATCACTGCTACCTAGAGGCTCCTTTACAATGAGGTCATTAATTAATCCTGTCATTTCACATTACCAGATCTAGAATAACCTGCTCTCTGGTTGGCTCTAGAACGTGCTGCTCTAAGAAACTGCCCCGAAAGCACTCTCTGAACTCATCTTCCAGGCTACCTTTCCAATCAGATTCTTCCAATCTATATGTAGACTAAAATCACCCATGATTATCGCTGTTCCTTTCTCACAAGCCCCCATTATTTCTTCCTGTATACCCTGTCCTACAGTGTGGTTACTGTTAGGGGGCCTATAAACTATTCCCACAAGTGACTTCTTGCCTTTACTATTTCTTATCTCTACCCAAACTGATTCTACATCTTGGTCTTTGGAACTAAGGTCATTTCTCTCTATTATACTCATGTCATCCTTAATTAACAGAGCTACCCCTCCACCTTTTCCTAGCTTCTGTCCTTCCGAAATGTCAAGTACCCTTGAATATTCAGGTTCCAACCTTTGTCATCTTGCAGCCATGTCTCTGTAATGGCTATCAGATCATACATATTTATTTCTAAAAGGGAAGCTCTGACTGTTGTGTTTGACAAGATTGAGTGAGCTGGTCACACCGCAGGTAAAGATTACATAGGCAGAAAGGAAATGGGTGACCGCCAGGCAGAGTAAAAGGACTAGGCAGGTAGAGCAGGAGTCCCCTGGGGCCATCTCCCTCTCAAACAGATATTCTGCTTTGGGTATTGTTGGGGGAGATGGCTTATCAGGCGAATGCAGCAAGAGCCAAGACCATGAGTGACTCAGCTGCACAGGAGTGGAGGAAAAAGAATGGGAGAGCAATAGTGATAGGGGATGCCATCGTTAGGGGAACAGATAGGCGTTTCTGCGGCCGCAGACGTGACTCCAGGATAGCATGTTGCCTCCCTGGTGCTAGGGTCAAGGATATCACGGAATGGCTGCAGGACATTCTGAAGGGGGCGGTGAACAGCCAGAGGTCGTGGTCCATATCGGTACCAACGACATCGGTTTAAAAAAAGGGATGAGGTCCTGCAAGCAGAATATAGGGAGTTAGGAAATGAATTAAAAAGCAGGACCAGTAAGATAGTAATCTCAGGATTACTCCCAGTGCCACGTGCTAGCGAGAGCAGAAATAGCAGAATAGACCAGATGAATGCGTGGCTTGAGAGATGGTGTAGGAGGGAGGGGTTTAAATTCCTGAGGCATTGGGACTGATTCTGGGAAAGGGGGGACCTGTACAAGCTGGACGGGTTGCACCCAAGCAGAACCGGGACCAATATCCTCGCGGGGGCATTTGCTAGTTCTGTTGGGGAGGGTTTAAACTAGTATGGCAGGGGGATGGGAACCAAAGTGCAGGTACAGATAGGACAAATTCAGACCAGGAAACGGGAAGTAGAAAAGCAGTTAGTGACGTAGTTAGCGACTCTGAAAGGCAAAAGAAGCAAAGGTTAAATAGTGTTCAGCACAGAAATTTGACGGGGTTAAAGGGTATATACTTCAATGCAAAGAGTATTACAAACAAAGCAGATGAGCTAAGGGCACAGATAGACACATGGCAGCATGATATCATTGCTATAACGGAAACCTGGCTTAAAGAGGGGGATAATTGGCAGCTCAATATCCCTGGATATAGAGTTTTCAGGCAGGATAGAGTGGGTGATAAAAAAGGAGGGGGGGTAGCATTATTGGTTAAAGAATCAATTACAGTTGTGAGAAAGGATGATATGCTAAATGGATCATCAATCGAGGCCATATGGGTTGAGCTAAGAAATAAAAACGGGGCAGTCACACTACTAGGAGTGTACTATAGACCCCTGAATAGCGAAAGGGAGATAGAAGAACAAATATGTAGGCAAATTTCTGAGTGCAATAATAGTAGGGGACCTCAACTACCCTAACATCAACTGGGATTCAAACAGTGTGAGGGGCACAGAGGGCGCAAAATTCTTGATCGGTGTCCAGGAGAACTTTTTTAGCCAGCACATGACAGGCCCAACAAGAGGGGATGCAATTCTAGATTTAGTCCTGGGAAATGAAGATGTGACAGTGGGTGACCATATTGGGGATAGTGACCACAATTCAGTTAGTTTTAGCATTGTTATGGAAAAGGACAGAGTTAAATCAGGAGTAAACGTTTTAAATTGGGGGAAGGCAAATTTTACAGAACTAAGAGGTGATTTGGCAGAAGTGGACTGGACACAACTACTTGAGGAGAAATCAGTGGCAAGCCAGTGGGAGGCACTAAAAAGTGAAATTCTACGGGTACAATGCAGACACGTCCCCTCAAAGAGAAAGGGTGGCACTGCCAAATCTAGAGCCCCCTGGTTGTCTAGAAGGATACGGGGCAAGATAAAGCAGAAAAAGAAAGCTTATGACTGTCACAGAAAACTAAATACTGCAGAAAGCCTAGAGGAGTATAGAAAGTACAGGGATGACGTAAAAAAGGAAATAAGGAAAGCAAAGAGAGGGCATGAAAAAATATTAGCTAGTAAGATTAAAGAAAACCCAAAGGTGTTTTATCAGTACATTAAGAACAAGAGGATAGCTCAGGAAAAGGTGGGACCTATCAGGGATGATAAGGGTAACTTGTGTGTAGAAGCAGAGGATGTGGGTAGGGTTTTAAATGAATATTTTGTCTCCGTATTCACAAAGAAAAGGGATGATCCGGACGTAGTAGTTAAAGAGGAGAGATGTGAAATATTGGATAAGGTAAACATAACGAGAGAGGAAGTACTAGAGGGACTGGAATCCTCGAAAGTTGATAAGTCAGCAGGGCCGGATGGATTGTTTCCTAGGCTATTGAAGGAAGCCAGGGAGGAAATAGCGGATGCTCTGAGGATCATTTTCCAATCCTCACTGGATACAGGGGAGGTACCGGAGGACTCGAAGACTGCAAACGTAGTACCATTGTTTAAAAAGGGTACAAGGGAAAGGCCGAACAATTATAGGCCGGTCAGTCTTACCTCGGTGGTGGGCAAACTATTAGAATCAATACTGAGAGATAGGATAAACTGTCACTTGGAAAGGCATGGTTTAATCAGGGATAGTCAGCATGGATTTGTTCAGGGAAGGTCATGCCTTACAAATCTGATTAAATTCTTTAAGGAAGTGACAAGGAGGATTGATGAGGGTAGTGCAGTGGATGTTATCTACATGGATTTGAGTAAGGCATTTGACAAGGTCCCACATGGAAGACTGGTCAGAAAGGTAAAAGGCCATGGGATACAGGGAAATGTGGCGAATTGGATCCAAAATTGGCTCAGTAACAGGAAATAAATGGTAAAAGTCGATGGATGTTTTTGCGAATGGAAATCTGTTTCCAGTGATGTGCCACGGGGCTCAGTGTTGGGTCCCTTGCTGTTTGTGGTGTATATTAATGATTTGGACTTGAATGTAGGGGGCACGATCGGCAAATTTGCAGACGACACAAAAATTGGCCGTGTAGTTGATTGTGAAGAGGATAGCTGTAGACTCCAAGAAAATATCAATGGGCTGGTGGAGTGGGCGGAAAAGTGGCAAATGGAGTTCAACCCGGAGAAGTGTGAGGTCATGCACTTTGGGAGGGCAAACAGTAAAAGGGAATACGCAGTAAAGGGGAATATATTGAGAGGGGTAGAGGAAGTGATAGACCTCGGAGTGCATGTGCACAGGTCCCTGAAGGTTCCAGTACAGGTAGATAAGGTTGTGAAGAAGGCATACAGAATGCTCTCTGTTATTAGCCGAGGTATAGAATACAAAAGCAGGGATGTAATGATGGAACTGTGTAAAACGCTGGTAAGGCCACAGCTGGAGCATTGTGCGCAGTTCTGGTCACCACATTACAGGAAGGACGTAATTGCTCTGGAGAGAGTGCAGAGAAGATTTACAAGAATATTGCCAGGGCTTGAAAACTGCAGCTACGAGGAGAGATTGGATAGGCTGGGGTTGTTTTCCTTGGAGCAGAGGAGGCTGAGGGGAGACTTGATTGAGGTGTACAAAATTATGAGGTGCCCAGATAACGAAGAGTTCAAGAACTAGAGGACATAGATTTAAGCTGATTGGCGGAAGGATTAGAGGGGACACGAGGAGAAACTTCTTTACCCAGAGGGTGGTGGGTGTATGGAATTCACTGCCCGAATTGGTGGTAGAGGCAGGGACCCTCAGCTCTTTTACAAATTACCTTGACCTGCACCTAAAGTGCTGTAAACTGCAGGGCTACGGACCGGGTGCTGGAAGGTGGGATTAGAATGGGCACCTAGTTGTTCTTCAAGCCGGCACGGACATGATGGGCCAAATGGCCCCCTTCTCTGCTGTATCTTTTCTATGGTTCTATAGCTTGAGGCAAATTTAAACATAGACCTGTATCTGGAAACATCGCGGCCGAGAAATTCGGGCCCGCCCATTTTTAGCGGCCTAGAGAAACGGGCACTGCGTGAGATAATTTCTAGGCCAGCATATCAATGGCAAATTTAAACTGGTTCCTTTAACTGCATTCTTTAAAGAAGTAACTGGCTTCTGAGTCATAAGGGGAGAATACACAAATATATGAGAGAATGCACATACACATGTCTGGGATCCAAATCTGATTGAATCAAACTAGGTTTTGTTTGTTGAAGTACTGTGACAGAGTGTAGTGAAATGTGGAATGGAATGTGTTAAGTGTTACATATATACCAAGTTCCTTGTAAGTATAGGCCAAAATGGTACTTACACCTCTGTGGAGCACCTTGGGGAGCTTTTCTATGTTAAAGGCACTATTATAAAGACAAATTATTGTTTTTTACATCTGCAAGTTCCTTTTGTCTCTGGTCTGGCATTGCCAGAAGTAATTTGAAGTGGGGCAGTTTTCGATTAATTGTGAAGGCTATTTGTATATCTTTTATAATGCCAGGTTAAAGGAAAGAGAGACTTGTAGCTAGGCCTTTTGTTTTCCAGTTTCCTATTTTGCTCTGCTGCTGTTGTTGGGGGCTAATGTAAAGCTTTTCGTCAAGTTCAGAAATTACTGAGCAGAACCAATGAGGTATTGGAAATGTTCTTGTTTTGGAAGGGATGGGGTAAATGTAAGCATTGTAGTTTCAGTTGGTAGTTTAGCTCAAGATACATGATCTGTCAATAAGGTGTGCTCCCAACATGAGAGCTGGGATTTTCCACTCTGACAGAATCCCAGTGTAAACAATGCAGGTGGGCTTCACACCCACTTCACGGCTGTGCTCCTCACTCCAGATTTCATTTCAACCTTAAAATTAGCAGCTTTATGATCATTAGACTGTAAATACTCCCTTTCTTCAACTTGGCTCATTTCTCCCTCCTCATCAGTTAGGAGTAAATCCAATGTGGCCTCCCCACTGTCAGTTCCCTCACCAGCTGTTGGATTCTTCAGATACTTCACTGAACTCCCTTGTGCATACAGATTGTGCCCATTGTAAATCCAGTCTACGAACACCAAACCACAACCACTTTCCTATAAAACACTAACATCCTTTTATGTTAAAATAGAAAGGAAAAGCTACAAATGGTGGAAATCTGAAATAAAAACAGAAAATGCTGGAAATACACAGCACCTCAGGTCTGATGAATGATGCACACCTGAAACATCATAACCTGGATTTTCTCTTTACAGATGTTGACTGACCGGTTGTGTATTTCCAGAGCTTTCTGTTTTTATTCCTGGTTAAGCTGGCTAAGCACGTTCAGCCTCGTGATCCTTTGATTAGAGATGGGTTGGACGCCGGGCCTTAGGCCCACTTCTTCTGGGCGCCCCTCAAAACGAGTGCCCAACTGGCAAAAGAACAAGAAAATGAGATGGGAGGGCCCCCTTCTCCTATGAATGATTGCCTCTGGCCAGCGCATATTACAGGCGAAGCTCTGGAAATCCTGGGGCAACGTAGAGGGGACGATGTGTGCAAGTATTGCCCATGTTTACCGTCTGAGAAGAAGAATTCCCCAGGTGCTAATCCCAGGCCCACGGGCCCTGTAATGTTCCTAGATTTATAGGGTAGAGCTCTCTCGGGTGGCAGTGTTGAGTTGGATATAATGATCATTTGTGCCAGTTATCCAGTCCATCACTGTATTCAGATTTCACTGATTGAACCTGCCTTCTCTCCTACAGTTTCCAACCGTGATGGGTGTCCTGCACAATGGGCCTCGGCCCTTCCCTAGGTTTCTCATTAAATAAATAGCCTCCACTCACTTGTGACGTGACACAGCATCAGCCCAAACCTTCCTTTCGTGGCTGGAGAGGACAATGTTATGACATTTGTTGCAGTAGATGGCTCCCTTATCCGATTAGGATGCACATATGATAAGGGAGCAGATGAAATTTAATGCAGAGAAGTGTCAAATGATTCATTTTGGTAGGAAGAATGAGGAGAGACAATACAAAATAAATGCCACAATTTTAAAGGGGTGCAGGAACAGAGAGACCTGGGGGTGTATGGACACAAATCTTTGAAGGTGGCAGGACAAGTTGGGCAACGGGCAGTTGAAAAAACTGTCTGTAATCACCAAGCATTGTTCTGTGAATTATAAATGCGATTTCATTTCGACATCGTTCACCTGAGGAAGGAGGAAGCCTCCGAAAGCTTGTGAATTTAAAATAAAATTGCTGGACTATAACTTGGTGTTGTAAAATTGTTTACATTTATTAATAGAGGCATAGAGTACAAAAACAAGGAAGTTATGCCAAACCTTTGTAAAACACTGGTTAGGCCT
This sequence comes from Heptranchias perlo, assembly GCF_035084215.1. Taxonomy (NCBI): domain Eukaryota; kingdom Metazoa; phylum Chordata; class Chondrichthyes; order Hexanchiformes; family Hexanchidae; genus Heptranchias; species Heptranchias perlo. The sequence goes on along the minus strand of NC_090345.1, from coordinate 50,564,509 downwards.
GAGCTGGAGTATTGTGATCAATTCTGGGCACCACACTTTTAAGAAGGATGTCAAGGCCTTGGAGAGGGTGCAGAAGAGATTTACTAGAATGGTACCAGGGAAGAGGAGATTTGATAGAGGTGTTCAAAATCATGAAGGGTTTTAGTAGAGTAAATAAGGAGAAACTGTTTCCAGTGGCAGAAGGGTCGGTAATCAGAGGACACAGATTTAAGGTGATCGGCAAAAGAGCCAGAGGTGACATGAGGAAACATTTTTTTTACGCAGTGAGTTGTAATGATCTGGAATTCACTGCCTGAAAGAGCGGAGGAAGAAGATTCAATAATAACTTTCAAAAGGGAATTGGATTAATACTTGAAGGGAAAAAAATTACAGGGCTACGGGGAAAGAGCAAGGGAGTGGGACTAATTGGATAGCTCTTTCCAAGAGCCGGCGCCGGCACGATGGGCCAAATGGCCTCCTCCTGTGTTATAACATACAAAAGAAATCACATTAGTTCAAGGGGCCTGTCTTGCTGAGATCAGTTTGGCTATGGAGAAAATCTGCAAGATACATGGCACTGACCCATGGGTTCTGGTACCACAGGCACTGACCCATGGGTTCTGGTACCACAGGCACTGACCCATGGTTCTGGTACCACAGGCACTGACCCATGGGTTCTGGTACCACAGGCACTGACCCATGGTTCTGGTACCACAGGCACTGACCCATGGGTTCTGGTATCACAGGCACTGACCCATGGTTCTGGTACCACAGGCACTGACCCATGGGTTCTGGTACCACAGGCACTGACCCATGGTTCTGGTACCACAGGCACTGACCCATGGTTCTGGTATCACAGGCACTGACCCATGGGTTCTGGTACCACAGGCACTGACCCATGGGTTCTGGTACCACAGGCACTGACCCATGGTTCTGGTACCACAGGCACTGACCCATGGGTTCTGGTACCACAGGCACTGACCCATGGTTCTGGTACCACAGGCACTGACCCATGGGTTCTGGTATCACAGGCACTGACCCATGGTTCTGGTATCACAGGCACTGACCCATGGTTCTGGTACCACAGGCACTGACCCATGGTTCTGGTATCACAGGCACTGACCCATGGGTTCTGGTACCACAGGCACTGACCCATGGTTCTGGTACCACAGGCACTGACCCATGGGTTCTGGTATCACAGGCACTGACCCATGGTTCTGGTATCACAGGTACTGACCCATGGTTCTGGTACCACAGGCACTGACCCATGGGTTCTGGTATCACAGGCACTGACCCATGGTTCTGGTACCACAGGCACTGACCCATGGTTCTGGTACCACAGGCACTGACCCATGGTTCTGGTACCACAGGCACTGACCCATGGTTCTGGTACCACAGGCACTGACCCATGGTTCTGGTACCACAGGCACTGACCCATGGTTCTGGTACCACAGGCACTGACCCATGGTTCTGGTATCACAGGCACTGACCCATGGTTCTGGTATCACAGGCACTGACCCATGGTTCTGGTACCACAGGCACTGACCCATGGTTCTGGTACCACAGGCACTGACCCATGGTTCTGGTACCACAGGCACTGACCCATGGTTCTGGTATCACAGGCACTGACCCATGGTTCTGGTACCACAGGCACTGACCCATGGTTCTGGTATCACGGGCACTGACCCATGGGTTCTGGTATCACGGGCACTGACCCATGGGTTCTGGTATCACGGGCACTGACCCATGGTTCTGGTATCACAGGCACTGACCCATGGGTTCTGGTATCACGGGCACTGACCCATGGTTCTGGTATCACAGGCACTGACCCATGGGTTCTGGTACCACAGGCACTGACCCATGGGTTCTGGTATCACAGGCACTGACCCATGGTTCTGGTACCACAGGCACTGACCCATGGTTCTGGTTTCAGCGAGGGTTGCTCGTTAGCGATCAGGAGCAGGATCCTTCATCACTCCCTAGAACACTGAGACCAGCTATATTGCCCCCAGCACTGCACTGCTTGAGATCGGTACAGACCAGAGTCAAGCCTGGGCCCTTCAGCATCCATATGATTCAGCATTCAGTTTCTTACAATACAACAGTGACTACACATCAAAAGTACTTGATTGACTGTGAAGTCTGAGGTGTGAAAGGTGCTATATAAATGCAAGTCTTTCTTATAATCCACACAGTGAATTCACCCCCCAACCCCTCAGGGAAGTTGTAAGGAACATTCTAATTCATTTTCCTCCTTCACATTTGTTTCCCTTTAGTTAATTGTAATACAGTTTTCAATTCTTTTAGCCCTAAGGTGAATGTTTTCAGGGGTTCCCCCCTTGAGCCCCATTCTCTGCATCCTTCGGCCCCCTTAATGGTGGTGGGGGGCAGGGGGCGATACTCAGATTTTAAAATGAATGTGGCCATCTCCAGGGGTCCAGGCATGACTCTGTCCTGGATTCCCCCCATTGGGGCCACTTATGCCTTTCTGGAGACCGTTATGCCTCATCTGACTCTGCATCTCAGCCTCCAGAGATATACCAAGTCTGTTCTCCCTATCTTCGGCCAGCTTCCCTCTGACACGGGTAGCCTTGTAAGGGATGGGTGGAGGCTAAGCAAGATTTCCCAAATCAAACCAGGGCCTGGTGTATTTGTGGTGTATAATGGGAAGGCTTCAGTACATTTGTTGAAGTTAAAACCTGCAGAGCCACCTTGATATTCCAGCCAGGACAGCTGAGGGTCAATAACCTTGGGACGATCATGTTTGTGGATGTGAACAGTGAGTGCTCGAGTGTGTTACATTGGAACTGGTATAGGCCATTCAGCCCCTCAAGCCTGTTCTGCTGGTTCCCTGTTGATGTCTTACTGTTTTTTTTAAAATATTCCCACTAGGAGTTTGAACTTGATATTGTGTCGATTGTGAATGACACAGTTGGGACGATGATGACCTGTGCATACGAAGATCCACATTGTGAAGTTGGTATGATTGCTGGTGAGTAACTTACTGTGGACATTCTGGCAGTTGCAGCATTTAGGCAAGGAAACTGGAAAATAACAACTGAGCTAGCTTATGGATTATACATGATGAAAGCTTAGAAGTAGTTCTGAAACCACGGGATAAATTTTAAGAGTTCGCGCCCACGGTGTGGAGCTTTGCTCGATGGCAGAGCAGATAAGCTAATCGAGTGTGGAAGTTAGTACCCAATTATTTGTCCACCTGATCTTCGGTCATTAACGTTAATAACTGGAATTCTGTGTCCCCTGTGGGGAGCTGTGTTCGCAGAGACTGCGGGTTTGAGATGAAGTGACAACACTGTAGCCCTGATTTTGTGACCTGGGCTCCCTGCAGTGTGACTCTCTGCTGCAATTAGCCGTATAGGCCGTGACATTCCTCGGAGCTGCTCCCGTTCTGTTCCCGTGTTGGGAAAGCCGCACATGCCTAAATGGCGTGCCTGCTACACTTCCAGCGAAGTATCATCAGCGGACGTGGGCATAATCTACACACCCTGTCCCCCAAACGGGGAGGCGTGTCTGCAAGTATCTTGAGACTTGTCGATTTCTTCCAGCCAAAAAACTTATCACGGGACTCGGCAGTAGATGATAGAATCTTACAGCCCAGAAGGAGGCCATTCGACCCATCGTATCTGTGCCAGCTCTTTGAAAGAGCTATCCAATTAGTCCCACTCCCCTTCTCTTACCCCATAGCCCTGCAAATTTTTCCTTTTCAAGTATTTATCCAAATCCCTTTTGAAAGTTACTATTGAATCTGCTTCCACCACCCTTTCAGACAGAGCATTCCAGATCACAACAACTCGCTGCGTAAAAAAAATTTCTCATCTTCCCTCTGGCTTTTTTGCCAATTACCTTAAATCTGTGTCCTCTGGTTACTGACCCAACTGAAACAGTCTCTCCCTATCCAATTCATCAAAACACCAAATAATTTGAACACCTCTATCAAATCTCCCCTTAACCTCCTTTGTTCTAAGGAGAACAATTCCAGCTTCTCTAACCTCTCCACGTAACTGAAATGATGTGTAAATTTAGCTGCCCTTTTGATCCAGATTATTATTTAACAAATGAATTCAGGCCAGATCCACCATTTACTGATTTAGTTATCTGATTTAAAGATGATCCGCAAACACAGATCCACCAGCTTGCTGGCACTGGTACCGGTATTCGGGGTAGGTTCTATGGGCACCAGTTGCGCCCGCCGCCCCCCACCCCACCCCCACAGCTTTTCACCCAATAGTCACTAACTAGACAGAATGAATTTAAGATCACCACCAAATGAACCAAGGGAGAGGTGAGGAGAAATGGTTTTACACAGAAGATTGTTGGGACACAAAATGCCCGACCGGAAACAGTGATGGAAGCAGAATTGAGAATAACTTTTGAAAGGGGAATGGATATATGTTTGAAAAAGAAAAAATTAAAAGGATCTGGGGCAAGGGCAGCAGAATGGGACTACAACATCAACAACTTGCATTTATACAGCAACTTTAACGTAGTAAAACGTCCCAAGGTGCTTCACAGGAACGATTATCAAACAAAATTTGACACCGAGCCACATAAGGAAATATTAGGAGAGGTGACCAAAAGCTTGGTCAAAGAGGTAGGTTTTAAGGAGCGTCTTAAAGGAAGAGAGAGAGTTAGAGAGGCGGAAAGGTTTAGGGCCTGAACCTTTTAAGAGAAGCTTGAGTTGTTCTCCTTAGAACAAAGAAGGTTAAGGGGAGATTTGATAGAGGTGTTCAAATTATTTGGTGTTTGATGGATTAGTAGGGAGAAACTGTTTCAGTTGGGTTGGTAACCAGAGGACACAGATTTAAGGTAATTGGCAAAAAAGCCAGAGGGGAGATGAGGAGAATTTTTTTTTATGCAGCGAGCTGTTAGTGCCTAAATTCCAGAGTTTAGGGCCTAGAAAGCTGAAGGCACGGCCGCCAATGGTGGAGCAATAAAATCGGAGATGCGCAAGAGGCTAGAATTGGAGGTGTGTAGAGATCTCGGAGGGTTGTAGGGATGGAGGAGGTTACAGAGGTGAAGCCATGGAGGGATTTGAACACAAGCATGAGAATTTTAAAATCGAGGCGTTCCCGGACCAGGAGCCAATGTAGGTCAGTGAGTACAGGGGTGATGGGAGAACAGGACTTGGTGCGAGTTAGGATACGGGCAGCAGAGTTTTAGATGAAGTTAAGTTTATGGAGAGTGGGAGGTCGCCAGGAGAGCTTTAGAATAGTCAAGTCTAGAGGTAACAAAGGTATGGATGAGGGTTTCAGCAGCAGATGAGCTGAGGCAGGGGTGGAGACGGGCGATGATACAGAGGTGGAAGTAGGCGGTCTTGGTGATGGAGGATATGTGGTCGGAAGCTCATCTCAGGTCAAATAGGCCGGCAAGGTTGTGAACGGTCTGGTTCAGCCTCAGACAGTGACCAGGGAGAGGGATGGAGTCAGTGGCCAGGGAACGGAGTTTGTGGTGGGGACCGAAGACAATGGCTTCGGTCTTCCCAGTATTTAGTTGGAGGAAATTTCTCCTCATCCAGTACTGAATGTCGGACAAACAGAGTGACAAATGAGAGGCAGTGAAGGGGTCGAGGGAGGTGGTGGTGAGGTAGAGCTGGGTGTCGTAGCATACGCGTGGAACCTGACATTGTGTTTTTGGATGATGTCGCGAGGGGCAGCGTGTAGATGAGAAATAGGATGGGGTTGTGCCCAGACCAGGGACTGACCCAACACTGTAAATTTCTCTGCCAGTCCTTGAACTGGTCCTTTTGATAATTTGATCCCTTTCTTTCAAGGAGCAGGAGTGTGACCCACCCCACCTGCTCAACATCCAGAACGTGTGGCTGGAATGAACTCAGTGCCGAGCTCTCCACTCACCCTCATCCCACTGCCTCAAACTGACCCTTGACTGTTGACCCGGGTCCTCTGCTACTGACCATCAGCCTTCCAGGCCTGCAGCCAAATTGTCAGCCAGCTAGGCCTGGGACTCTGCCAGCCACCTCCTTCTCAAGACCCCAACACCTTCCTTACCAAGATTTCTTCACTGAGCGACGCCTCATCCGCGGTGATTTCAACCTGCACCTAAATTCCCCCATCCCTTCTCCTCTGATTTCTCTGCTCTCCTATACTAACTCTTCACATCAACTTCTCAAACTACACCCACAACCATCCCCTCAACCCCCATCATCACCACATATGGCCTTGTCTTCAGAGGTTTCAATCACCAACAAAGGAGTCCACATTGTTCTGCTTGCTTCTAAACCCCACCTGCACCCTCTTCCCCTGGAATAAACTTATCCCAACTCTCTCTCCAACAGACTCTTAAGCTCCTTAGAACCCTCTGCCTTACTATCTCCAATTCAAATCCTCCTGTAATACAGCTCTTCAACCATAACGTCAGTCACCTCTCTACTGCACACAGGCTGCTGTGTGTTCTACATTAAACAGTGACTACACTTCTAAAGCACTCCATTGGCTGTAAAGCGCTTTGGGACATCCTGATATCATGAAAGGCGCGATATAAATGCAAGTTCTTTCTTTTATTGTCCTGTTATGCTGGGAGTCCATTCCACCTCCTTGAAGCATCTTGTGATGTTTACTGCATTAGAAATGTCACATAAACGCAAGTTGTTTTTATTTTTAAATCTTTGCCTTCCAAATTCTTCTGTGTTCTCTGAACCCAAGGCAAAATTCTGTGAAAGTGAATTGCATCAATTGTTTTATTCGATTTTGAAACCACAAGGCTAATATTTTGATGCTGCAGCCTTAAATGTTGATGCACTGCTTCTGCGCAGGGACCGGCAGCAATACCTGCTACATGGAAGAGGCGAGAAACGTAGAGACTGTGGAAGGAGACGTGGGGCTCATGTGCGTGAACATGGAGTGGGGAGCATTCGGTGACAACGGATGCCTTGATGATATCAGGACAGAATACGACAAGGCTGTGGATGATCTGTCATTAAACCATGGGAAACAAAAGTGGGTTGATACATAGGAGATTTTATACACTAATCTGAATTATCTTAGCTGGATTGGGGTTAGGATACAATGGGCAGTACAGTTTGTCAACCTGGAGATTCTTCACCTCTGGCTGCACTCGTTTAACATTTGGAAAATCTTGTGCTGTTTAAGGTCAGCAATGGAGGCATACGGTCAGTGTCGGCGACCAAAAGTGTCAATTCCCCGCCCATATTTCAGTGTGATATGAGTACCGGTGAGGTACTGATGTTCATATAATGAGCTGGGGAGAGCTGCATGTGTACTTCCAGGTTTTGAGCAACAAGTACACTCAGCACAAGGCTTTAAAATGCTGAAATTTATTTTGTGGAGTAGATTTACATATTTATTTGGATATAAACAGAAACATAATTAATGTTTATACAATAATTGGACACGGGAGGTTTTAAATGGAAAGTGATGCACAGAAGTTTAAAGGTTTTTTTGTCTCTGTCACTACCAGATATGAAAAAATGATCAGTGGGATGTATCTGGGTGAGATTGTGCGAAATGTGGTCATCGACTTCACCAGGCGGGGATTCCTGTTCAGAGGGCAGATCTCAGAGAGACTAAAGACTAGAAGCATCTTTGAAACAAAGTTCCTGTCCCAGATAGAAAGGTATGCAGTCTCCTTTTTTTAGATGACCCTTCCAGTTTGACTCTGCTGATATTCCTGGCTGACGTCCCATTTTGTTCTCTACATTTGAACACAGTGACCGCCTGGCTCTGCTCCAGGTCCGTGCAATCCTTCAGCAGCTCGGCCTGGACAGCACTTGTGACGACAGTATCATTGTTAAGGAGGTGTGCGGTGTTGTTTCCAAGAGAGCGGCCCAGCTCTGTGGTGCAGGAATGGCTGCAGTCGTCGACAAAATAAGGGAGAACCGGAGTTTGGATCACCTGGAGGTCACTGTCGGTGTCGATGGAACTCTCTACAAGCTCCACCCACAGTAAGCGTTTCACGTTTTAAAATTATTTTTGTGCAGATTAAGACGAGGGGTATTAGTGCTGAGGAATGGTACACTTTCCATTTCAGGCACCCAGTGTCAGCATCAAGCATTCTACAGTCAGGAAGAGCACAGCCAGAAGCAGAGAAAAGCTTCCTCTAAGCTGCCCCATCAGTGTGGCTCAGCCTAGCGCCCCCTCGTAAACCAGTGTACCATTTGTTCCATTTCACACCACAACCATCCTCAGGTCTGTCTGAGTCACATTGACATTTAGTGACAAACTAGGGGCAGTTTTGTACTGTGGCCGTATACCTTCTAGGAACTGAGCTGAGATTGTCCAAACTCATTCCATATAGGGTTTAACCTTGTTTAAAAATTACATTTACAATCAAAAATTATTGGATAAATTGCTATTGGACAGTTTAGGAATTTCAAAGATTTTACTTTCCGTCACAACTTCAAAATAAAAAGGAGTGGGAGGGAGGCCCTGACATACCCCACCTTAACGCCCTGAGTGAGCCTGTTTGCAGGACATTAGGTAGAGGAGAAAAGGGCAGAGACATGTGAAGCTGGGTCTTGGCTCCGTTAGGACATGACGTGCAGTTCCAGTGAAGTCAAAGCAGGGATTGGAGCATTGTATGTGAGTCCAGTGGTGATGTACAGATGATATTTCTAAGAAACACCACATAAAGACGGTTTTAAGAGTTGCCTGACTGCGCCTAAAAGCAGAAGTAGTTTCAAGGAATTTTTTACTGTTTTGAAATCTCCAAGAAACGGATAGTAATTACCAAAATGATTTACTGCAGTTGGCCTTCCCTTTGTGTGCTGTTCTAGCAGGCAGTTTGGTTCTGCTCATCACAATGAGGCATCCCTGGCCCAGGCTGATTCCTTGTGTAGAATTTAGGAGGGTGGTTGGGGGGCACCCATTCTGGGAGGTGCCACACAGTGACTGCGGCAGAATCTCAGATACCTCAGGGCCACATAGTGACTGTGACCAAATCTCAGGGCCGCACGGCGACTGAGGGAGAATCTGGGGGCCGCACGGCGACTGAGGGAGAATCTCGGGGCCGCACAGGACTTAAGAAAAGTTTTCTTTTTTTTGAAGAAAGTGCTATAGCCTGTGCAATCGATCGCCCTGCAATTGGTTTCATGGCCATTACACCTCTTCAATTTTTAAATGGTACTTCACTGCCCACACTAACACTGGACACCTTGCCCACACCACTGTTCCTTGTGCACAGTGTTGCTGAGATGCAAATGAGAGGAAATACACCACAAAATGTAAATAAGTAGACACCAGGAGTGCCCTGTCACCAGATGTACACCAGGAGGGCGGTGTGAGGAGGAGTGCACCAGGAGGGCGGTGTGAGGAGGGGGGCACCAGGGGGGCGGTGTGAGGAGGGGGGCACCAGGAGGGCGGTGTGAGGAGGGGGGCACCAGGGGGGCGGTGTGAGGAGGGGGGCACCAGGGGGGCGGTGCGAGGAGGGGGGCACCAGGGGGGCGGTGCGAGGAGGGGGGCACCAGGGGGGCGGTGCGAGGAGGGGGGCACCAGGGGGGCGGTGCGAGGAGGGGGGCACCAGGGGGGCGGTGCGAGGAGGGGGGCACCGCGAGGAGGGGGGCGGTGTGAGGAGGGGGGCACCAGGAGGGCGGTGTGAGGAGGGGGGCACCAGGAGGGCGGTGCGAGGAGGGGGGCACCAGGGGGGCGGTGTGAGGAGGGGGGCACCAGGAGGGCGGTGCGAGGAGGGGGGCACCAGGGGGGCGGTGCGAGGAGGGGGGCACCAGGAGGGCGGTGCGAGGAGGGGGGCACCAGGAGGGCGGTGCGAGGAGGGGGGCACCAGGGGGGCGGTGCGAGGAGGGGGGCACCAGGAGGGCGGTGCGAGGAGGGGGGCACCAGGAGGGCGGTGCGAGGAGGGGGGCGGTGTGAGGAGGGGGGCGGTGCGAGGAGGGGGGCACCAGGAGGGCGGTGTGAGGAGGGGGGCACCAGGAGGGCGGTGCGAGGAGGGGGGCGGTGCGAGGAGGGGGGCACCAGGGGGGCGGTGTGAGGAGGGGGGCACCAGGAGGGCGGTGTGAGGAGGGGGGCGGTGTGAGGAGGGGGGCACCAGGAGGGCGGTGCGAGGAGGGGGGCACCAGGAGGGCGGTGCGAGGAGGGGGGCACCAGGGGGGCGGTGCGAGGAGGGGGGCACCAGGAGGGCGGTGCGAGGAGGGGGGCACCAGGGGGGCGGTGCGAGGAGGGGGGCACCAGGAGGGCGGTGCGAGGAGGGGGGCACCAGGAGGGCGGTGCGAGGAGGGGGGCACCAGGGGGGCGGTGCGAGGAGGGGGGCACCAGGGGGGCGGTGCGAGGAGGGGGGCACCAGGGGGGCGGTGCGAGGAGGGGGGCACCAGGGGGGCGGTGCGAGGAGGGGGGCGCCAGGGGGGCGGTGCGAGGAGGGGGGCGCCAGGGGGGCGGTGCGAGGAGGGGGGCGCCAGGGGGGCGGTGCGAGGAGGGGGGCGCCAGGAGGGCGGTGCGAGGAGGGGGGCACCAGGAGGGCGGTGCGAGGAGGGGGGCACCAGGAGGGCGGTGTGAGGAGGAGTACAACAACTTTCATTTATATATCGCCCTTAAAGTAGTAAAATGTCCCAAGGCGCTTCACAGGAGCGATTATTAAACAAAATTTGACACCGAGCCACATAAGGAGATATTAGGACAGGTGACCAAAAGCTTGGCCAAAGAGGTAGGTGTTAAGGCGCGTCTTAAAGGAGGAGAGAGGGGCAGAGAGGGTTAGGGAGGGAATTCCAGAGCTTAGGGCCGAGGCAGCTGAAGGCACGGTGGCCAATTGTGGAGCGATTAAAATCTGGGACGTGCAAGAGGCCAGAATTGGAGGAGCGCAGAGATCTCGGAGGGTTGTAGGGCTGGAGGAGGTTACAGACATAGGGAGGGGGTGAGGCCATGGAGGCATTTGAAAACAAGGATGAGAATTTTAAAGTTGAGACGTTGCTGGATTAGGAGCCAATGTAGATTAGTGAGCACAGGGGCGATGGGTGAACGGGACTTGATGTGAGTTAGGATACGGGCAGCAGAGTTTTGGATGAGCTCAAGTTTATGAAGGAAGGAAGATGGGAGTCCGGCCAGGAGAGCATTGGAATAGTCAAATCTAGAGATAACAAAGGTATGGATGAGGGTTTCAGCAGCAGATGAGCTGAGGCAGGGGCGGAGACGGGCGATGATAGAGAGGTGGAAGTAGGCGGTCTTGGTGATGGAGCGGATAAATGGTCAAAGCTCATCTCAGGGTCAAATAAGAGCCAAAGCTGTGAACGGTCTGGTTCAGCCTCAGACAGTGACCAGGGAGAGGGATGGAGTCGGTGGCCAGGGAACGGAGTTTGTGGCGGGGACCAAAGACAATGGCTTCGGTCTTCCCAGTATTTAGTTGGAGGAAATTTCTCCTCATCCAGTACTGAATGTCGGACAAACAGAGTGACAAATGAGAGAGAGTGAAGGGGTCGAGGGTGGTGGTGGTGAGGTAAAGCTGGGTGTCGTAGCATACGCGTGGAACCTGACATTGTGTTTTCGGATGATGTCGCGAGGGGCAGCGTGTAGATGAGAAATAGGATGGGGTTGTGCCCAGACCAGGGACTGACCCAACACTGTAAATTTCTCTGCCAGTCCTTGAACTGGTCCTTTTGATAATTTGATCCCTTTCTTTCAAGGAGCAGGAGTGTGACCCACCCCACCTGCTCAACATCCAGAACGTGTGGCTGGAATGAACTCAGTGCCGAGCTCTCCACTCACCCTCATCCCACTGCCTCAAACTGACCCAGGACTGTTGACCCGGGTCCTCTGCTACTGACCATCAGCCTTCCAGGCCTGCAGCCAAATTGTCAGCCAGCTAGGCCTGGGACTCTGCCTGCCACCTCCTTCTCAAGACCCCAACACCTTCCTTACCAAGATTTCTTCACTGAGCGACGCCTCATCCACGGTGATTTCAACCTGCACCTAAATTCCCCCATCCCTTCTCCTCTGATTTCTCTGCTCTCCTATACTAACTCTTCACATCAACTTCTCAAACTACACCCTCAACCCCCATCATCACCACATACGGCCTTGTCTTCAGAGGTTTCAATCACCGGGCGCGCCGCGTGAGCGGGCCCACGCCGGGCCAGGGGGGTTGTTTAATTCTCCGCGTCTACGCAGACTTTAGGAACCATCAATATGCACCACCTATCAGAGAAAGCAAGGTGCTGCCCCGGCTTGAAATGAATGGACTGAGCCACAGGAGCGAGCAAAGGGATGGGCAATAAATGCCGGCCTTGCCAGCGACGCCCACATCCCGTGAACGAATAAAAAAAAACACTATTTGAGGCTAACAACAAAGCTTCGAACTAGTGGAAATGAGGCCAGCTGTCTGGAGCTTCGAGATCCAGTGTAGCACAGGCCAGAAAATCCCAGATGTGATGAAGTCCGTGCGTTGCCAACAGATGTCAGTCGGGACTACGGCACCCTGTGACTATAGGCGGTACAGCAATACCTCAGGTGCCCGCTCCTCGCCCAGTTCCCTGAAACTTTGTTTTAATTCTGTGCTGTAGGCATGTTGTCATGTCAATCAGATGTGTGTTTGTTTAACTTCTGGTCTATAATCCTTAGTGCATTGCTAATACTTTTAGTCACTAGGCCATTGGAAAGCCTCGCCCCTGGTTTATTGATTACATGGTATGTTGTAGGACTGGGATCAGGCAGAATACATCACCTAACAATGACAGAGATGTTGTTTCTTTTTCCTCAACAGTTTTTCAAAGATCATGCATAAAACAGTGAAGGAACTAGCCCCAAAATGTGATGTGACGTTCCTGTTATCCGAAGATGGCAGTGGAAAGGGTGCTGCCCTTATTACAGCAGTGGCATGTAGACTTCGTGAATCTGGGCAGTAAGAGCCCTCATGGACGGCACTAACTCCAGGGACGGGGGTAGTATTACATGTTCCCTGCACTTTCTTTTTAAAACAGCTGTGGCTCGGTCGTCATAGTTGAGGTTTGTCACAAGTATGCTGCTGAACAAGGCATAGATAAACACACAAAAACTTCCGTATGAAATGCCAAAAAGAACAGCAGAAACACACAAGTTAATTAGAGGCTGCTGGATTTGCAAAAATCCCAAAGTCAAGTCATCACTGTGCTCTGTACCAACTCCAGTTTTATGCTTACTGTCACCCAAATACTCTAGCTTTTTAACTGTCCGTTCACTGATTTTCTAAGGCTATGGAAAGGGAAAAACCTGGAACTGCTCTCAACCTTTGTTGTAACTGTACTACATTCTAAGTAACAAAGGTACTCTGATTTGCCTGTTTGTTCTTTAATTTTGTGAAGTATTGTGTCATGTCTTAACAACGGTATGTATATTTGGTAACTTAAAACTCCCCCTAAGGAATGACAACTGTTGTTAGAATCTGAAATGCATTTTCAGGAAACATAGTTCACTGTTGTGTACTGCTGTCACCTCTTGTAGATGAATATGTTGAAATTTGTGTAAAATGCATGCCTTACTGATGTAGCAGAATCTTTAATTTTATACACTCAAATAGAGGCGCTCGTGTTTTAACGTGACATTGTGAATACATTAAACTCGATCTGATGTGCATCATATAGAACACTGTGACTGTTCTTTGGGAGAACGCTACAGGGTAACTTTACAAGTCTGCTCACAAAAGACTGTGATGGAGTTAAAACGTATAATGGGGCTCACACACAGATATAATGGGACTCACACTGAGATAGAGATATAATGGGACTCACACACAGATATAATGGGACTCACTGAGATATAATGGGACTCACACTGAGATATAATGGGACTCACACTGAGATATAATGGGACTCAGACTGAGATGTAATGGGACTCACACTGAGATATAATGGGACTCACACTGAGATATAATGGGACTCACACTGAGATAGAGATATAATGGGACTCACACTGAGATATAATGGGACTCAGACTGAGATGTAATGGGACTCAGACTGAGATGTAATGGGACTCAGACTGAGATGTAATGGGACTCAGACTGAGATGTAATGGGACTCAGACTGAGATGTAATGGGACTCAGACTGAGATGTAATGGGACTCAGACTGAGATGTAATGGGACTCAGACTGAGATGTAATGGAGCTCAGACTGAGATGTAATGGGACTCACACCGAGATGTAATGGGGCTCACACTGAGATAGAGATATAATGGGACTCACACGCAGATATAATGGGACTCAGACTGAGATATAATGGGACTCAGACTGAGATATAATGGGACTCAGACTGAGATGTAATGGAGCTCAGACTGAGATGTAATGGGACTCACACCGAGATGTAATGGGGCTCACACCGAGATGTAATGGGGCTCACACCGAGATGTAATGGGGCTCACACCGAGATGTAATGGGGCTCACACCGAGATGTAATGGGGCTCACACCGAGATGTAATGGGGCTCACACCGAGATGTAATGGGGCTCACACCGAGATGTAATGGGACTCACACTGAGATAGAGATATAACGGGCCTCACACAGAGAAACATGGAAAATAGGAGCAGGAGTAGGCCATTCGGCCCTTCGAGCCTGCTGCGCCATTCAATATGATCATGGCTGATCCTCTATCTCAATACCATATTCCTGCTCTCTCCCCATACCCCTTGATGCCTTTTGTATCCAGAAACCTACCTAGCTCCTTCTTAAATATACTCAGTGACTTGGCCTCCACAGCCTTCTGTGGTAGAGAATTCCACAGGTTCACCACCCTGAGTGAAGACATTTCTCCTCATCTCAGTCCTAAATGTCCTACCCTGTATCCTGAGACTGTGACCCCTCGTTCGAGAAACCCCAGCCAGGGGAAACATCCTCCCTGCACCCAGTCTGTCGAGCCCTGTCAGAATTTTATGTTTCAATGTGATCCCCTCTCATTCTTCTAAACTCGAGTGAATACAGGCCGAGTCGACCCAATCTCTCCTCATACGACAGTCCTGCCATCCCAGGGATCAGTCTGGTGAACCTTCGCTGCACTCCCTCTATGGCAAGTATATCCTTTCTTAGGTAAGGAGACCAAAACTGCACACAATACTCCAGGTGTGGTCTCAACAAGGCCCTGTACTCAAATCGTCTTGCAATGTAGGCCAACATACCATTTGCCTTCCCAACTGCTTGCTGCACCTGCATGTTTGCTTTCAGTGACTGGTGTACAAGGACACCCAGGTCCCTTTGTACATCAACATTTCCCAATCTATCACCATTTAAATAATACTCTGCCCTTCTGTTTTTCCTTCCGAAGTGGATAACTTCACATTTATTCACGTTATACTGCATCTGCCATGAATTTGCCCACTTGCTCAACTTATCTAAATCGTCTTGAAGCCTCTTGACATCCTCCTCACAACTCACAATCCCACCAAGTTTTGTGTCGTCAGCAAACTTGGAAATATTACATTTGGTTCCCTCATCCAAATCATTGATATATATTGTGAATAGCTGGGGCCCAAGCACTGATCCCTGCGGTACCCCACTAGTCACTGCCTGCCATCCTGAAAAAGAAACATTTATACCTACACTCTGTTTCCTGTCTGTTAACCAATTTTCAATCTATGCCAGTATATTACCCCCAATCCCATGTGCTTTAATTTTGCACACTAACCTCTTATGTGGGACTTTATCAAAGCCCTTCTGAAAATCCAAATAAACCACATCCACTGGTTCTCCTTTATCTATTCTACCAGTTATATCCTCAAAAAACTCTAGTAGGCTTGTCAAACACGATTTCCCCTTTCATAAATCCATAATGACTTTGTCTAATCCTGTTGATATTTCCTAAGCCCTTATATCACATCCTTTATAATAGTCTCTAGCATTTTCCCTAATACTGATGTTAGGCTAACCGGTCTGTAGTTCCCTGTTTTCTCTCCCTCCTTTTAAATAGTGGGGTTACATTTGCCACCCTCCAATCTGCAGGAACTGTTCCATAATCTATAGAATTTTGGAAGATGACAACTAATGTATCCACTAGAAATGCATCCACAGAAATATAATGTGACTCACACAGAAATATAATGTGACTTACACGGAGATATAATGGGGCTCACACACAAATATAATGTGACTTACACGGAGATATAATGGGACTCACACAGAGATATAATGGGACTCACACAGAAATATAATGTGACTCACACAGATATAATGTGACTCACACGGAGATATAATGGGACTCACACAGAAATATAACAGGATGGTATGTTGCGGTCAAGGATGCCACGGAGCAGCTGCAGGGCATTCTGGAGGGGGAGGGTGAACAGCCAGTAGTCGTGGTCCATATCGGTACCAACTACATAGGTTAAAAAAAGGGATGAGGTCCTGCAAGGTGAATTTAAGGAGTTAGAAGATAAACTAAAAAGCAAGACCTCAAAAGTACTGATCTCAGGATTACTACCAGTGCCACGTGCTAGTGAGTATAGGAACAGGGGAATAGATCAGATGAATGCGTGGCTGCAGGGATGGTCTAGGAGGGAGGGATTTAGATTCCTGGGATATTGGGACGGGTTCTGGGGAAGGCGGGACCTGTACAAGCGGGACGGGTTACACCCGAGCAGGACCGGGACCGATGTCCTCGCAGGGGTGTTTGCTAGTGCTGTTGGGGAAGGTTTAAACTAGAGTGGCAGGGGGATGGGAACCTGAGCAGGGAGACAGAGGAGGGGGAAACAAGGATAGAAAGAAAAGACAGAAAGGGAAGAAGCAATAGTGGAAGGCAGAGAAAACAAGGGCGAAAAACAAATAGTGCCATAGTGCAAAATAAAACTAAGATGACTAGCAATCTTAAAAGACAAGTCTAAAGGCATTGTGTCTTAATGCGCGGAGCATTCGCAATAAGCTAGATGAATTAACAGCGCAGATAGATATTAACGGGTATGATATAGTTGCAATTATGGAGACATGGCTGCAGGGTGACCAAGGATGGGAACTGAACATCCAGGGGTATTCAATATTTAAGCAGGACAGGCAAAATGGGAAAGGAGGTGGGGTAGCGTTGTTAGTAAAGGAGGAAATCAATGCAATAGTGAGGAAGGATATTGGCTCGGAAAATCACGATGTGGAATCTGTATGGGTGGAGCCAAGAAACACCAAGGGGCAGAAAACGTTGGTGGGAGTTGTCTGTAGGCCCCCAAACAGTAGTGGAGATGTAGGGGAGGGCATTAACCAGGAAATTAGAGACACATGCAAGAAGGGTACAACTATAATCATGGGTGACTTTAATCTACATATAGATTGGTCAAATCAAATTAGCAATAATACTATGGGGAGGAATTCCTGGAGTGTGTACGTGATGGATTTCTAGACTAATACGTTGAGGAACCAACGAGAGAAAAGGTGATCTAATTAACAATCTTGTTGTGCGGGGTCCCTTAGGGAAGAGCGACCATAACATGATAGAATTCCTCATGAAGATGGAGAATGAAGTAGTTGAATCCGAAACTAGGGTCCTGAATCTAAATAAAGAAAATTACGAAAGTATGAGGTGCGAGTTGCCTATGATAGATTGGGGAACTTTACTAAAAGGGATGACGGTGGATAGGCAATGGCAGGAATTACAACAATTACACAAATAACCTCCCAGAAATGTTAGAGAACCAAGGGCCCAGTGAGAGGGAGGAACTGAAGGAAACCAGTATTAGTAAAAAAATAGTGCTAGGGAAATTAATGGGGCTAAAGGCTGACAAATCCCCAGGGCCTAATAATCTACATCCCAGATTACTAAAGGAAGTGGCCCTGGAAATAGTGAATGCATCTTCCAAAATTCTATAGACTCTGGAACAGTTCCTACAGATTGGAGGGTGGCAAATGTAACCCTGCTATTTAAAAAAGGAGGGAGAGAAAAAACAGGGAATTACAGACCAGTTAGCCTAACATCGGCAGTGGGGAAAATGCTAGAGTCTATTATAAAAGACGTGATAACAGAACACCTGGAAGGCATTAACGGGATTGGACAAAGTCAGCATGGGTTTATGAAAGGGAAATCATGCTTAACAAATCTACTGGAGTTTTTTGAGGAGGTAACTAGTAGAATAGATAGGGGAGAACCAGTGGATGTGGTGTACTTGGATTTTCAGAAAGCTTTTGATAAGGTCCCACACAAGAGGTTAGTGTGCAAAATTAAAGCACATGGAATTGGGGGGAATATACTGGCATGGATTGAGAATTGGTTGACAGACAGGAAACAGAGAGTAGGAATAAACGGGTCTTTTTCCGGCTGGCAGGCAGTGACTAGTGGGGTACCACAGGGATCAGTGCTTGGGCCCCAGCTATTCACAATATAGATCAATGATTTGGATGAGGGAACTAAATGTAACATTTCCAAGTTTGCAGACAACACAAAGCTGGGGTGGAATGTGAAGCTGTGAGGAGGATGCAAAGAGGCTCCAATGTGATTTAGACAAGTTGGGTGAGTGGGCAAGAACATGACAGATGCAGTATAACGTGGATAAATGTGAGGTTATCCACTTTGTAAAAACAGAAAGGCAGATTATTATCTGAATGGTGATAGATTGGGAAAAGGGGAGGTGCAACGAGACCTGGGTGTCCTTGTACACCAGTCGCTGAAAGCGAGCATTCAGGTGCAGCGAGCAGTTAGGAAGGGGAATGGTATGTTGGCCTTCATTGCAAGAGGATTTGAGTACAGAAGCAGGGATGTCTTACTGCAGTTGTACAGGGCCTTGGTGAGACCATATCTGGAGTATTGTGTGCAGTTTTGGTCTCCTTATCTGAGAAAGGATGCCATGGAGGGAGTGCAACGAAGGTTTACCAGACTGATTCCTGGGATGGCGGGACTGACGTATGAAGAGAGATTGGGTCGACTAGGCCTATATTCACTAGAGATTAGAAGAATGAGAGGTGATCTCATCGAAACATATAAAATTCTAACAGGACTAGACAGACTAGATGCAGGGAGGATGTTCCCGATGGCTGGGGAGTCCAGAACCAGGGGTCACAGTCTCAGGGTACGGGGTATGCCATTTAGAACCGAGATGAGGAGAAATTTCTTCACTCAGAGGGTGGTGAACCTGTGGAATTCTCTACCACAGAAGGCAGTGGAGGCCAAGTCATTCGATGTATTCAAGAAGGTGATAGATATATTTCTTAATGCTAAAGGGATCATGGGATATTGGGAAAAAGCGGGAACAGGGTACTGAGTTAGACGATCAGCCATGATCATTTTGAATGGCGGAGCAGGCCCGAAGGGCCGAATGGCCTACTCTTGCTCCTATTTTCTATGTTTCTATGATTCTATGACTCACACAGAGATATAATGGGACTCACACACAGAGATATAATGTGACTCAGAGATATAAAGGGGCTCACACAGAGATATAATGGGACTCAGAAAAAACGGGACTCAGAGATAAAACGGGACTCGCACAGAGATATAACGGGACTCACACAGATATAATGGGACTCACACAGATATAATGGGACTCACACACAGAGATATAATGGGACTCAGAGATATAAAGGGGCTCACACAGATATAATGGGACTCACACTGACAAATAATGGGGCTCACACAGAGATATAATGGGGCTCACAGATATATTGGGGCTCACAGATATAATGGGGCTCACAGATATAATGGGGCTCACAGATATATTGCGACTCTCATACAGAATTATATTGGAGCTCACACAGATTTAATTGAACTCACACAGAGATATAATGGGATTCACAAAGATATATTGGTGCTCATACACAGAAATATAATGGGGCTCACACAGAGATTTAATGGGACTCGCACAGAGATATCATGGGGCACACACTGATATAATGGGGCTCAGACAGAGATATATTGGGGCTCACACATATAGACTGGCCAAATCAAATTAGCCATAATACTGTGGAGGATGAATTCCTGGAGTGTGTATGAAATGGTTTTTTGGACGTTGAGGAGCCAACTAGGGAACAGGCTATCCTAGATTGGGTATTGTGCAATGAGAAGGGGTTAATTAATAATCTTGCTGTGTGGGGTCCTTTAGGGAAGAATGACCATAACATGATAGAATTCTTCATTAAAATGGAAAGTGAACTAGTCCAATCTGAAATTAGGGTCCTCAATCCAAACAAAGGAAACTACGAAGGTATGAGGAGTGAGTTGGCTATGATAGATTGGGGAGCTTCATTAAAAGGCATGACGGTGGATAGGCAATGGCTAACATTTAAGGAACTAATGCATGAATTGCAACAATTATACATTCCTTTCTGTCGCAAAAACACAAAAGGAAAAGCGGCCCAACCATGGCTAACAAAAGAAATTAAGGATAGTATTAGATCCATAAAGGAATCATATAAAGTTGCCAGAAAAGTAACAAACCTGAGGATTGGGAGCAGTTTAAGATTCAGCAAAAAAGGACCAAGAGATTGATTAAGAGGGGAAAAATAGAGTATGAGAGTAAACTTGCAAGGAACATAAAAGCGGACAGTATGTAAAAAGAGAAAGATTAGTGAAGACAAATGTAGGTCCCTCACAGTCAGAAACAGGAGAATTTATAATGGGGAACAAGGAAATGGCAGAACAATTAAACAAATACTTTGGTTCTGTCTTCACGGAAGAGGACACAAATAACTTCCCAGAAATGCTAGGGAACCAAGGGTCTAGTGAGAAGGAGGAATTAAAGGAAATTAGTATTCGTAAAAAATGCTGGAGAAATTAATGGGACCAAAAGCTGATAAATCCCCGGGGCCTGATAATCTGCATCCCAGAGTACTAAAAGAGGTAGCCATGGAAATAGTGGATGCATTGGTTGTCATCTTCCAAAATTCTATAGATTATGGAACAGTTCCTGCAGATTGGAAGGTGGCAAATGTAACCCCACTATTTAAAAAAGGAGGGAGAGAAAACAAGAAACTGCAGACCGGTTAGCCTAACGTCAATAGTAGGGAAAATGGTAGAGTCTATTATAAAGGATGTGCTAACAGGACACTTAGAAAATATCAACGGGATTAGACAAAGTCAACATGGTTTTATGAAAGGGAAATCATGTTTGACAAACCCACTGGAGTTTTTTGAGGATGTAACTGGTAGAATAGATAAGGGAGAACCAGTGGATGTGGTGTATTTGGAATTTCAGAAGACCTTTGATAAAGTCCCACATAAGAGGTTAGTGTGCAAAATTAAAGCACATGGGATTGGGGGTAATATACTGGCATGGATTGAAAATTGGTTAACAGACAGGAAACAGAGAGTAGGAATAAACGGGTCTTTTTCAGGGTGGCAGGCAGTGACTAGTGGGGTACCGCAGGGATCAGTGCTTGGGCCCCAGTTATTCACAATATATATCAATGATTTGAATGAGGGAACCAAATGTAATATTTCCAAGTTTGCTGACGACACAAAACTAGGTGGGATTGTGAGTTGTGAGGAGGATGCAAAGAGGCTTCAAGGCGATTTAGACAAGTTGAGTGAGTGGGCAAATACATGGCAGATGCAGTATAACGTGGATAAATGTGAAGTTAGCCACTCGGAAGGTAAAACAGAAGGGCAGAGTATTATTTAAATGGTAATGGATTGGGAAATGTTGATGTACAAAGGGACCTGGGTGTCCTTGTACACCAGTCACTGAAAGCAAACATGCAGGTGCAGCAAGCAGTTAGGAAGGCAAATGGTATGTTGGCCTTCATTGCAAGAGGATTTGAGTACAGGAGCAAGGATGTCTTACTGCAGTTATACAGGGCCTTGTTGAGACCACACCTGGAGTATTGTGTGCAGTTTTGGTCTCCTTACCTAAGAAAGGATATACTTGCCATAGAGGGAGTGCAGCGAAGGTTCACCAGACTGATTCCTGGGATGGCAGGACTGTCGTATGAGGAGAGATTGGGTCGACTCGGCCTGTATTCACTCGAGTTTAGAAGAATGAGAGGGGATCTTATTGAAACATATAAAATTCTGACAGGGCTCGACAGACTGGATGCAAGGAGGATGTTTCCCCTGGCTGGGGGGGTCTAGAATGAGGGGTCACAGTCTCAGGATACGGGGTAGGACATTTATAGAATCATAGAATCATAGAATCATAGAAGTTACAACATGGAAACAGGCCCTTCGGCCCAACATGTCCATGTCGCCCAGTTTATACCACTGAGCTAGTCCCAATTTCCTGCACTTGGCCCATATCCCTCGATACCCATCTTACCCATGTAACTGTCCAAATGCTTTTTAAAAGACAAAATTGTACCCGCCTCTACTACTGCCTCTGGCAGCTCGTTCCAGGCACTCACCACCCTTTGAGTGAAAAAATTGCCCCTCTGGACCCTTTTGTATCTCTCCCCTCTCACCTTAAATCTATGCCCCCTCGTTATAGACTCCTCTACCTTTGGGAAAAGATTTTGACTATCGACCTTATCTATGCCCCTCATTATTTTATAGACTTCTATAAGATCACCCCTTAACCTCCTACTCTCCAGGGAAAAAAGTCCCAGTCTGTCTAACCTCTCCCTGTAAGTCAAACCATCAAGTCCCGGTAGCATCCTAGTAAATCTTTTCTGCACTCTTTCTAGTTTAATAATATCCTTTCTATAATAGGGTGACCAGAACTGTACACAGTACTCCAAGTGTGGCCTCACCAATGCCCTGTACAACTTCAACAAGACATCCCAACTCCTGCATTCAATGTTCTGACCAATGAAACCAAGCATGCCGAATGCCTTCTTCACCACCCTATCCACCTGTGACTCCACTTTCAAGGAGCTATGAATCTGTACTCCTAGATCTCTTTGTTCTATAACTCTCCCCAACGCCCTACCATTAACGGAGTAGGTCCTGGCCCGATTCGATCTACCAAAATGCATCACCTCACATTTATCTAAATTAAACTCCATCTGCCATTCATCGGCCCACTGGCCCAATTGATCAAGATCCCGTTGCAATCCCAGATAACCTTCTTCACTGTCCACAATGCCACCAATCTTGATGTCATCTGCAAACTTACTAACCATGCCTCCTAAATTCTCATCCAAATCATTAATATAAATAACAAATAACAGCGGACCCAGCACCGATCCCTGAGGCACACCGCTGGACACAGGCATCCAGTTTGAAAAACAACCCTCTACAACCACCCTCTGTCTTCTGTCGTCAAGCCAATTTTGTATCCAATTGGCTACCTCACCTTGGATCCCATGAGATTTAACCTTATGTAACAACCTACCATGCGGTACCTTGTCAAATGCTTTGCTGAAGTCCATGTAGACCACGTCTACTGCACAGCCCTCATCTATCTTCTTGGTTACCCCTTCAAAAAACTCAATCAAATTCGTGAGACATGATTTTCCTCTCACAAAACCATGCTGACTGTTCCTAATTAGTCCCTGCCTCTCCAAATGCCTGTAGATCCTGTCCCTCAGAATACCCTCTAACAACTTACCCACTACAGATGTCAGGCTCACTGGTCTGTAGTTCCCAGGCTTTTCCCTGCCGCCCTTCTTAAACAAAGGCACAATATTTGCTACCCTCCAATCTTCAGGCACCTCACCTGTAGCGGTGGATGATTCAAATATCTCTGCTAGGGGACCCGCAATTTCCTCCCTAACCTCCCATAACGTCCTGGGATACATTTCATCAGGTCCCGGAGATTTATCTACCTTGATGCGCGTTAAGACTTCCAGCACCTCCCTCTCTGTAATATGTACACTCCTCAAGACATCACTATTTATTTCCCCAAGTTCCCTAACATCCATGCCTTTCTCAACCGTAAATACCGATGTGAAATATTCATTCAGGATCTCACCCATTTCTTGTGGTTCCGCACATAGATGACCTTGTTGATCCTTAAGAGGCCCTACTCTCTCCCTAGTTACCCTTTTGCCCTTTATGTATTTGTAGAAGCTCTTTGGATTCACCTTTGCCTGATCTGCCAAAGCAATCTCATATCCCCTTTTTGCCCTCCTGATTTCTCTCTTAACTCTACTCCGGCAATCTCTATACTCTTCAAGGGATCCACTTGATCCCAGCTGCCTATGCATGTCATATGCCTCCTTCTTCTTTTTGACTAGTGCCTCAATCTCCCGAGTCATCCAAGGTTCCCTACTTCTACCAGCCTTGCCCTTCACTTTATAAGGAATGTGCTTACCCTGAACCCTGGTTAACACACTTTTGAAAGCCTCCCACTTACCAGACGTCCCTTTGCCTGCCAACAGACTCTCCCAATCAACTTCTGAAAGTTCCTGTCTAATACCATCAAAATTGGCCTTTCCCCAATTTAGAATTTTAACTTTTGGGCCAGACCTATCCTTCTCCATAGCTATCTTAAAACTAATGGAATTATGATCACTGGTCCCAAAGTGATCCCTCACTAACACTTCTGTCACCTGCCCTTCCTTATTTCCCAAGAGGAGGTCAAGTTTTGCCCCCTCTCTAGTCGGGCCATCCACATACTGAATGAGAAATTCCTCCTGAATACACTCAACAAATTTCTCTCCATCCAAGCCCCTAATGCTATGGCTGTCCCAGTCAATGTTGGGAAAGTTAAAGTCCCCTACTATTACCACCCTATTTTTCTTGAGGCTGTCTGTAATCTCCTTACATATTTGCTCCTCAATTTCCCGTTGACTATTTGGGGGTCTGTAGTACAATCCTATCAAAGTGATCTCTCCCTTCTTATTTTTCAGTTCTACCCATATAGACTCAGTGGGCGAACCCTCGGATATATCCCCTCTCACTACTGCCGTGATGTTCTCCCTAATCAAGAACGCAACTCCCCCTCCTCTCTTACCTCCTGCTCTATCTTTCCTATAGCATCTGTACCCTGGAACATTGAGCTGCCAGTCCTGCCCCTCCCTTATCCATGTTTCAGTAATAGCTATAACATCCCAGTCCCATGTACCCATCCATGCCCTGAGTTCATCTGCCTTGCCCATCAGACTTCTTGCATTGAAATAAATGCAGTTTAATCTAGACTTCCCTTGGTCTTTGCCCTGCTTTCTCAGACCATCTGTCCGGTCATGTTCTGTACACTCTCCCTTACTGCCTTTTGTTTCTGTCACCATTTTATTTCCCACTGACTTCCTGCATCGGATCCCATCCCCCTGCCACATTAGTTTAAACCCTCCCCAACAGCACTGGCAAACACTCCCCCTAGGACATTGGTTCCAGTCCTGCCCAGATGCAGACCGTCCAATTTGTACTGGTCCCACCTCCCCCAGAACCGGTTCCAATGGCCCAGGAATTTGAATCCCTCCCTCTTGCACCATCTCTCAAGCCACGTATTCATCTTAGCTATCCTGTCATTCCTACTCTGACTTGCCCGTGGCACTGGTAGCAATCCTGAGATTACTACCTTTGAGGTCCTACTCTTTAGTTTAACTCCTAACTCCCTAAATTCAGCTTGTAGGACCTCATCCTGTTTTTTACCTATATCGTTGGTGCCTATATGCACCACGACAACTGGCTGTTCACCCTCCCCCTCCAGAATGTCCTGCAGCCGCTCCGAGACATCCTTGACCCTTGCACCAGGGAGGCAACATACCATCCTGGAGTCTCGGTTGCGTCCGCAGAAACGCCTGTCTATTCCCCTTACAATCGAGTCCCCTATCACTATAGCTCTGCCACTCTTTTTCCTGCCCTCCTGTGCAGCAGAGCCAGCCACGGTGCCATGAACCGGGCCACTGCCACCTTCCCCTGGTGAGCCATCTCCCCCAACAGTATCCAAAACGGTATACCTGTTTTGGAGGGAGATGACCGCAGGGGACCCCTGCACTGCCTTCCTACTCTTCCTCTGTCTGTTGGTCACCCATTCACTATCTCCCTCAGTAATTTTTATCTGCGGTGTGACCAACTCACTGAACGTGCTATCCACGACTTTCTCAGCATCGCGGATGCTCCAAAGTGAGTCCATCCGCAGCTCCAGAGCCGTCAAGCGGTCAAACAATAGCTGCAGCTGGACACACTTCCCGCAGGTGAAGGAATCAGGGATACAGGAAGGAGACCTGAATTCCCACATCTCACAAGAGGAACATGACACGGCTCTGGGATCTCCTGCCATGACTCAACCCTTAAGTTAGCTTAACAACAACTGCAATGTCAAGAGAAAAAAAAGGAAAGAAAAACTACTTACCACTCCCTTTAAGGAGTTTACTCCTTTAAATTGTTCTCAATTTAGAGAATGTTAACTACACTAGGGACCTTGATTCACTAAAAAATAAACGCTACTTCCTATAAGACCAGCAGACCTTCCCTTTCCTTTTACTTCAGTTACTGTCGATAAGTCGGACTGAGATGAGGCGAAATTTCTTCACTCAGAGGGTGGTGAACCTGTGGAATTCTCTACCACAGAAGGCTGTGGAGGCCAAGTCACTGAATATATTTAAGAAGGAGCTAGATAGATTTCTAGACACAAAAGGCATCAAGGGGTATGGGGTGAGAGTGGCAATATGGTATTGAGATCGTGGATCAGCCATGGTCATATTGAATGACGGAGCAAGCTCGAAGGGCCGAATGGCCTATTCCTGCTCCTATTTTCTATGTTTCCATGTTTAACACAGAGATATAAAGGGGCTCACAGGGATGTAACTGGACGCACACAGATATAATGGGATTCACCCAGAGATATAATGGGACTCACCCACAAAGATATAATGGGACTCACACAGAGATATAATTGGACTCACACAGAGATATAATTGGACTCACTCACTCACAAAGATATAATGGGGCTCACACAAAGATATAATTGGACTCACACAGAGATATAATTGGACTCACTCACTCACAAAGATATAATGGGGCTCACACAAAGATATAATTGGACTCACACAGAGATATAATTGGACTCACTCACTCACAAAGATATAATGGGGCTCACACAAAGATATAATTGGACTCACACAGAGACATAATGGGACACACACAGAAATAATGGGACTCACACACAGATAATGGGACTCACACAGAGATAATGGGGCTCACACAGAGATATATCGGGACTCATACAGATATAATGGGGCTCACAGAGATATAATGGGACACACAGAGAGATATAATGGGACTCACACTGAGATATCTTGGTGCTCACACAGAGATATCATCTGGCTCACATAGAGATATATTGGGACTCAGTGATATAATGGATCTCACACAGATATAACGGGACTCAGAGTTGTAATGGGACACACACAGAGAAATAATGGGACTCTCATACAGAGTTGTATTGGGACACACAGAGATATAATGGCACTCACACAGAGATACAATGGGACTCAAAACAGAAATATAATGGGGCTCACACGGAGAAAAATTGGGGCTCACAGAGATATATAATGGGGCTGATACAGAAATATAATGAGAATCACACAGAGATATATCGGGACTTTCACAGAGATATATTGGGACATAACTGGACTAACACAGATCTAACAAGATTCACTCAGAGATATAATGGGGCTCAGACAGAGATATCTTCAGGCTCCCAGTGATATAACTAGACTCACACAATGATATTATGTGATTCACACAGAGATATAATGTGACTCTTACGAAGATATAATGGGGCAGTCACAGAGATATCATGGGGCTCACACAGAGATATAATGGGGCTCACACAGAGATATAATGGGGCTCATACAGAGAAATAATGTGACTCACATATTATGGGGCTGATACAGAGATATAATAGGGGTCAAACAGTGATATAATGGCACTCATATAGAGATATAACGGGACTCTCACAGTGATAAATAGGGTTGCACACAGTGTTACAATTTGAGTCACAGAGATATAATGGGACTCACACTAAAAATAAATGGGACTCACACTGCGATATCTTGGGACACACAGAGATATAATGGGGCTCATACAGAGATATAATGGGGCTCACACAGAGATATAATGGGACTCACACAGTGATATAATGGGACTCACACAGAGTTATCTTGGGACTCACACAGAGATATAATGGGACTCACACAGAGATATAATGGGGCTCACACAGAGATATAATGAGGCTCACACTGAGATATAACGGGACTCTCAGCAATATAATGGGACTCTCACAGAGATATAATGGGACTCACCCAGAGATATAATGGGACTCTCACAGAGATATAATGGGACTCACACTGAGATATAACGGGACTCTCACAGAGATATAATGGGACTTTCACAGAGATATAATGGGACTCACACAGAGATATAATGGGACTCTCACAGAGATATAATGGGACTCACACAGAGATATAATGAGGCTCACACAGAGATATAATGGGACTCTCACAGAGATATAATGGGACTCACACTGAGATATAATGGGACTCATACAGAGATATGATGGGACTCTCAGCGATATAATGGGACTCTCACAGAGATATAATGGGTTTCACACAGAGATATAA
This sequence comes from Heptranchias perlo, assembly GCF_035084215.1. Lineage (NCBI taxonomy): Eukaryota > Metazoa > Chordata > Chondrichthyes > Hexanchiformes > Hexanchidae > Heptranchias > Heptranchias perlo. The sequence continues at coordinate 50,536,224 of NC_090345.1, read as the reverse complement.
TGAGGCTCACATAGAGATATAACGGGACTCTCACAGATATATAGGGACTCACACTGAGATATAATGGGACTCATACAGAGATATAATGGGACTCACACAGAGATATAATGGGGCTCACATAGAGATATAATGGGACTCACACAGAGATATAATGGGGCTCACATAGAGATATAATGGGGCTCACACAGAGATATAATGGGACTCATACAGAGATATAATGGGTCTCACACAGAGATATAATGAGGCTCACACAGAGATATCTTGGGGCGCACACAGATATGATGTGACTCTCACAGAGATATATTGGGACTCACACAGATTTATAATGTGGCCATCGGGACATAACTGGGTTCACACAGATGTAACAAGATTCACTCAGAGATATAATGGGGCTCTCACAGAGATATCTTCAGGCTCACAGAGATATAACTAGACTCATACAATGATTTAATGTGATTCACACAGACATATAATGTGACTCTAATGAAGATATAATGGGGCAGTCACAGAGATGTAATGGGGCTCACACAGAGAAATAACGTGACTCACACAGATATAAAGGGTCTGATACAAAGACATAATAGGGGTCTAACAGTGACATAATGGCACTCACATAGAGATATAACGAGATTCTCACAGGGATATAATGGGACTCACACTGAGATATAAAGGATCGCACACAGTGTTACAATGTGACTCACAGAGATATAATGGGACTCACACTGAGATATAATGGGATTTACACAAAGATACCTTGGGACTCACAGAGATATAATGGGGCTCATACAGAGATATAATAGGGGTCAAACAGTGATCTAATGGCACTCACATAGAGATATAACGGGACTCTCACAGAGTTATCTTGGGACTCACACTGAGATAAAATGGGAACCACACAGAGATATCATGGGGCTCTCACAGAGATATCTTAGGACTCACACGCAGAGATATAATGGGACTCACACTGAGATATATTGGGACTCACACTGAGATATAATAGGACCCACACAGAGATATAACGGAGCTCTCACAGAGATAACCTGGGACTCACACACTGAGATATGATGGGACTCTCACAGAGATATATTGGGGCTCACACAGCGGTAAAATGGGACTCACACCGATTTATAATGTGGCCAGTGGGACATAACTGGACTAACACGGATATAACAGGTCAGAGCAGGTCAAAGGCTGGATATTCTGCAGCGAGCGACTCACCTCCTGACTCCCCAAAGCCTTTCCACCATCTTCAAGGCACAAGTCAGGAGTGTGATGGAATACTCCCCACTTGCCTGGATGAGTGCAGCTCCAACAACACTCAAGAAGCTCGGCACCATCCAGGACAAAGCAACCCGCTTGATTGGCACCCCCATCCACCACCCTAAACATTCACTTCCTTCACCACCGGCTCACAGTGGCTGCAGTGTGCACCATCCACAGGATGCACTGCAGCAACTCGCCAAGGCTTCTTCGACAGCACCTCCCAAACCCGTGACATCTACCACCTAGAAGGACAAGAGCAGCAGGTACATGGGAACAACACCACCTGCACGTTCCCCTGCAAGTCACACACCATCCCGACTTGGAAATATATCGCCGTTCCTTCATCGTTGCTGGGTCATAATCATGGAACTCCCTTCCTAACAGCACTGTGGGAGAACCTTCACCACACGGATTGCAGCGGTTCAAGAAGGCGGCTCACCACCACCTTCTCAAGGGCAATTAGGGATGGGCAATAAATGCTGTCCTTGCCAGCGACGCCCACATCCCATGAACGAATAATAAAAAAAATAACAAGTTTCACTCAGAGATATAATGGGGCTCAGACAGAGATATCTTCAGGCTCACAGTGATATAAGTGGACTCGCACAATGATATAATGTGATTCACACAGAGATATAATGTGACTCTTACGAAGACATAATGGGGCAGTCACGGAGATATAATGGGGCTCACACAGAGATATAATGGGGCTCACACAGAAATATAATTGGGCTCACACAGAGATATAATGGGGCTCACACAGAGATATAATGGGGCTCACACAGAAATATAATGGGGCTCACACAGAGATATAATGGGGCTCACACAGAGATATAATGGGGCTCACACAGAGATATAATGGGGCTCACACAGAAATATAATGGGGCTCACACAGAAATATAATGGGGCTCACACAGATATATTGGGACTCACCCAGATATAATGAGCTTCACACAGAGAAATAATAGGGCCCACCCAATGAGATATAACGGGTCTCACACAGAGACATAATGGGACTCACACACAGATAAAATGGGGCTCACGCAGATTTATAAAGGGGCTTTAACAACGATATATTTGGACACACAGAGAGATAAAAGGGGACTCACACACAGAGATATATTGGGACTCACACAGATTTATAAAGAGGCTTTAACAGCGATATATTTGGACTTGCACAGAGATATAATGGGGATCACAGAGATATAATGGGACTCACCAACAGAGATATAATGGGACTCACACAGAGATATAATGGGACTCACCAACAGAGATATAATGGGACTCACACAGAGATATAATGGGGCTCACACAGAGATATAATGGGACTCACCAACAGAGATATAATGGGACTCACACAGAGATATAATGGGGCTCACACAGAGATGTAATGGGACACACACAGAGATATAATGGGGTTCACACAGAGATATAATGGGGCTCACACAGAGATATAATGGGACTAACACAGAGTTATAATGGGGCTCACACAGATATAATGGGGCTCACACAGAAATCTATTGGGATTCACACAGAGATCTAATGGGGCTCACACAGAGATATAATAGGGTTCACACAGAGATCTAATGGGGCTCACACAGAGATATAAAGGGGGTCACGCAGAGATATAATGGGGCTCACACAGAGATATAATGGGGCTCACACAGCAATATCATGGGACTCTCACAGATATAATAGAACTCACAAAGAGATATAATGGGGCGCACTCAGAGATATAATGGGACTCACACAGCGATATCATGGGACTCACACAGCGATATCATGGGACTCTCACAGAGATATAATAGAACTCACAAAGAGATATAATGGGGCTCACACAGTGATAAAATTGGGCTCACACAGTGATACCATGGGATTCTCACAGAGATATAATGGAACTCACAGAGATTTATACGGGGGCTTTAACAAAGATATATTTGGACTCCTACAGAGATATAATGGGACAGACACAGAGATATAATGGGTCTCACACTGAGATATAATGGGCTTCACACAGAGATATAATGGGACTCACACAGAGAAAAAATGGGACTGACACAGAGATATAATGGGACTCACACAGAGAAAAAATGGGACTGACACAGAGATATAACGTGGCTCACACAGAGATATAATAGAGGTCAAACAGTGATCTAATGGCACTCACATAAAGATATAACAGGACTCTCACAGAGATATAATGGAACTCACAGAGATTTATCCAGCGGCTTTAACAAAGATCAATTTGGACTCCTACAGAGACATAATGGGACTCACCCACAGAGATATAATGGGGCTCACACTGAGATATAATGGGGCTCACATTGAGATATAATGGGGCTCTCACAGAGATATAATGGGACTCTCACAGAGATATAATGGGACTCACACAGTGATAAAATTGGGCTCACACAAAGATACCATGGGATTCTCACAGAGATATAATGGAACTCACAGAGATTTATACGGGGGCTTGAACAAAGATATATTTGGACTCCTACAGAGATATAATGGGACTGACCCACAGAGATATAATGGGGCTCACACAGATATATTGGGGCTCACACAGAGGTATAATGGGGCTCACACAGAGAAATAATGGGACTCACACGGAGCTATTTTAGGACTCACCCACGGTGATATAATGGGGCTCACACAGATATATAAAGGGATTCACACAGACATATAATGGGACACACACAGAGACCTAATGGGGCTCACACAGATATATAATGGAGCTCACACAGAGATATAATGGGACTCACACAGAGATATAATGGGACTCTCACAGAGATATAATGGGACTCACACTGAGATATAACGGGACTCTCACAGAGATATAATGGGACTTTCACAGAGATATAATGGGACTCACACAGAGATATAATGGGACTCTCACAGAGATATAATGGGACTCACACAGAGATATAATGAGGCTCACATAGAGATATAATGGGGCTCACACAGAGATATAATGGGACTCTCACAGAGATATAATGGGACTCACACAGAGATATAATGGGACTCACACAGAGATATAATGGGACTCTCACAGATATATAGGGACTCACACTGAGATATAATGGGACTCATACAGAGATATGATGGGACTCTCAGCGATATAATGGGACTCTCACAGAGATATAATGGGTTTCACACAGAGATATAATGAGGCTCACATAGAGATATAACGGGACTCTCACAGATATATAGGGACTCACACTGAGATATAATGGGACTCATACAGAGATATAATGGGACTCACACAGAGATATAATGGGGCTCACATAGAGATATAATGGGACTCACACAGAGATATAATGGGGCTCACATAGAGATATAATGGGGCTCACACAGAGATATAATGGGACTCATACAGAGATATAATGGGTCTCACACAGAGATATAATGAGGCTCACACAGAGATATCTTGGGGCGCACACAGATATGATGTGACTCTCACAGAGATATATTGGGACTCACACAGATTTATAATGTGGCCATCGGGACATAACTGGGTTCACACAGATGTAACAAGATTCACTCAGAGATATAATGGGGCTCTCACAGAGATATCTTCAGGCTCACAGAGATATAACTAGACTCATACAATGATTTAATGTGATTCACACAGACATATAATGTGACTCTAATGAAGATATAATGGGGCAGTCACAGAGATGTAATGGGGCTCACACAGAGAAATAACGTGACTCACACAGATATAAAGGGTCTGATACAAAGACATAATAGGGGTCTAACAGTGACATAATGGCACTCACATAGAGATATAACGAGATTCTCACAGGGATATAATGGGACTCACACTGAGATATAAAGGATCGCACACAGTGTTACAATGTGACTCACAGAGATATAATGGGACTCACACTGAGATATAATGGGATTTACACAAAGATACCTTGGGACTCACAGAGATATAATGGGGCTCATACAGAGATATAATAGGGGTCAAACAGTGATCTAATGGCACTCACATAGAGATATAACGGGACTCTCACAGAGTTATCTTGGGACTCACACTGAGATAAAATGGGAACCACACAGAGATATCATGGGGCTCTCACAGAGATATCTTAGGACTCACACGCAGAGATATAATGGGACTCACACTGAGATATATTGGGACTCACACTGAGATATAATAGGACCCACACAGAGATATAACGGAGCTCTCACAGAGATAACCTGGGACTCACACACTGAGATATGATGGGACTCTCACAGAGATATATTGGGGCTCACACAGCGGTAAAATGGGACTCACACCGATTTATAATGTGGCCAGTGGGACATAACTGGACTAACACGGATATAACAGGTCAGAGCAGGTCAAAGGCTGGATATTCTGCAGCGAGCGACTCACCTCCTGACTCCCCAAAGCCTTTCCACCATCTTCAAGGCACAAGTCAGGAGTGTGATGGAATACTCCCCACTTGCCTGGATGAGTGCAGCTCCAACAACACTCAAGAAGCTCGGCACCATCCAGGACAAAGCAACCCGCTTGATTGGCACCCCCATCCACCACCCTAAACATTCACTTCCTTCACCACCGGCTCACAGTGGCTGCAGTGTGCACCATCCACAGGATGCACTGCAGCAACTCGCCAAGGCTTCTTCGACAGCACCTCCCAAACCCGTGACATCTACCACCTAGAAGGACAAGAGCAGCAGGTACATGGGAACAACACCACCTGCACGTTCCCCTGCAAGTCACACACCATCCCGACTTGGAAATATATCGCCGTTCCTTCATCGTTGCTGGGTCATAATCATGGAACTCCCTTCCTAACAGCACTGTGGGAGAACCTTCACCACACGGACTGCAGCGGTTCAAGAAGGCGGCTCACCACCACCTTCTCAAGGGCAATTAGGGATGGGCAATAAATGCTGTCCTTGCCAGCGACGCCCACATCCCATGAACGAATAATAAAAAAAATAACAAGTTTCACTCAGAGATATAATGGGGCTCAGACAGAGATATCTTCAGGCTCACAGTGATATAAGTGGACTCGCACAATGATATAATGTGATTCACACAGAGATATAATGTGACTCTTACGAAGACATAATGGGGCAGTCACGGAGATATAATGGGGCTCACACAGAAATATAATGGGGCTCACACAGAGATATAATGGGGCTCACACAGAGATATAATGGGGCTCACACAGAGATATAATGGGGCTCACACAGAGATATAATGGGGCTCACACAGAAATATAATGGGGCTCACACAGATATATTGGGACTCACCCAGATATAATGAGCTTCACACAGAGAAATAATAGGGCCCACCCAATGAGATATAACGGGTCTCACACAGAGACATAATGGGACTCACACACAGATAAAATGGGGCTCACACAGAAATATAATGGGGCTCACACAGATTTATAAAGGGGCTTTAACAACGATATATTTGGACACACAGAGAGATAAAAGGGGACTCACACACAGAGATATATTGGGACTCACACAGATTTATAAAGAGGCTTTAACAGCGATATATTTGGACTTGCACAGAGATATAATGGGGATCACAGAGATATAATGGGACTCACCAACAGAGATATAATGGGACTCACACAGAGATATAATGGGACTCACACAGTGATATAATGGGACTCACACTGAGATATAATGGGACTCACCAACAGAGATATAATGGGACTCACACAGAGATATAATGGGGCTCACACAGAGATGTAATGGGACACACACAGAGATATAATGGGGTTCACACAGATATAATGGGCCTCACACAGAGATATAATGGGACTCACACAGAGTTATAATGGGGCTCACACAGATATAATGGGGCTCACACAGAAATCTATTGGGATTCACACAGAGATCTAATGGGGCTCACACAGAGATATAATAGGGTTCACACAGAGATCTAATGGGGCTCACACAGAGATATAAAGGGGGTCACGCAGAGATATAATGGGACTGACACAGAGATATAATGGGACTCACACTGAGATATAATGGGCTTCACACAGAGATATAATGGGACTCACACAGAGAAAAAATGGGACTGACACAGAGATATAATGGGACTCACACAGAGATATAATGGGACTCACACAGAGATATAATGGGACTCACACAGAGAAAAAATGGGACTGACACAGAGATATAATGTGGCTCACACAGAGATATAATAGAGGTCAAACAGTGATCTAATGGCACTCACATAAAGATATAACAGGACTCTCACAGAGATATAATGGAACTCACAGAGATTTATCCAGCGGCTTTAACAAAGATCAATTTGGACTCCTACAGAGACATAATGGGACTCACCCACAGAGATATAATGGGGCTCACACTGAGATATAATGGGGCTCACATTGAGATATAATGGGGCTCTCACAGAGATATAATGGGACTCACACAGTGATAAAATTGGGCTCACACAAAGATACCATGGGATTCTCACAGAGATATAATGGAACTCACAGAGATTTATACGGGGGCTTGAACAAAGATATATTTGGACTCCGACAGAGATATAATGGGACTGACCCACAGAGATATAATGGGGCTCACACAGATATATTGGGGCTCACACAGAGGTATAATGGGGCTCACACAGAGAAATAATGGGACTCACACGGAGCTATTTTAGGACTCACCCACGGTGATATAATGGGGCTCACACAGATATATAAAGGGATTCACACAGACATATAATGGGACACACACAGAGACCTAATGGGGCTCACACAGATATATAATGGAGCTCACACAGAGATATAATGGGACTCACACAGAGATATAATGGGGCTCACACAGATATAATGGGGCTCACACAGAAATCTATTGGGATTCACACAGAGATCTAATGGGGCTCAATCAGAGATATAAAGGGGGTCACGCAGAGATATAATGGGGCTCACGCAGAGATATAATGGGGCTCACACAGCGATATAATGGGACTCACAGAGAGATATAATGGGGCTCACACAGAGATATAATGGGGCTCACACAGCGATATCATGGGACTCTCACAGATATAATAGAACTCACAAAGAGATATAATGGGGCGCACTCAGAGATATAATGGGGCTCACACAGTGATAAAATTGGGCTCACACAGTGATACCATGGGATTCTCACAGAGATATAATGGAACTCACAGAGATTTATACGGGGGCTTTAACAAAGATATATTTGGACTCCTACAGAGATATAATGGGACAGACACAGAGATATAATGGGACTCACACTGAGATATAATGGGCTTCACACAGAGATATAATGGGACTCACACAGAGATATAATGGGACTGACACAGAGATATAATGTGGCTCACACAGAGATATTATAGAGGTCAAACAGTGATCTAATGGCACTCACATAAAGATATAACAGGACTCTCACAGAGATATAATGGAACTCACAGAGATTTATACAGCGGCTTTAACAAAGATCAATTTGGACTCCTACAGAGATATAATGGGACTCACCCACAGAGATATAATGGGGCTCACACAGAGATATAATGGGACTCTCACAGAGATATAATGTGACTCACCCACAGATATAAAATTGGGCTCACACAGATATATAAAGGGATTCACACAGACATAGAATGGGACACACACAGAGACCTAATGGGGCTCACACAGATATATAATGGGGCTCACACAGAGATATAATGGGGCTCACACTTAGACTTAATGGGACACACACAGAGACATATTGGGACACACAGGGATATAATAGGGCTCACAGGGATATAATGGGACACACAGAGATACAATGGCCCTCACAGAGATATAATGGGACTCACACACATATATAACGGGGCTCACACAGAGATATAATGGAACTCACACAGAGATATAATGGGGCTCACACAGAGATATAATGGGGCTCACACAGAGATATAATGGGGCTCACACAGAAATATAATGGGGCTCACACAGATATATTGGGACTCACCCAGATATAATGAGCTTCACACAGAGACATAATAGGGCCCACCCAACGAGATATAACGGGTCTCACACAGAGACATAATGGGACTCACACACAGATAAAATGGGACTCACACACAGAGATATATTGCGACTCACACAGATTTATAAAGAGGCTTTAACAGCGATATATTTGGACTTGCACAGAGATTTAATGGAACTCACCAACAGAGATATAATGGGGCTCACACAGAGATGTAATGGGACACACACAGATATAATGGGGTTCACACAGAGATGTAATGGGGCTCACACAGATATAATGGGGGTCACACAGAAATCTATTGGGACTCACACAGAGATCTAATGGGGCTCACACAGAGATCTAATGGGGCTCACACAGAGATATAATGGGGCTCACACAGAGATATAATGGGACTCGCACAGAGATATAATGGAACTCACAAAGAGAAATAATGGGGCTCACTCAGATATATAATGGGACTCACAGAGATTTATACGGGGGCTTTAACGAAGATATATTTGGACTCCTACAGTGATATAATGGGTCAGACACAGAGATATAATGGGACTCACACTGAGATATAATGGGCTTCACACAGAGATATAATGGGACTCACAGAGAGATATAATGGGCTTCACACTGAGATATAATGGGCTTCACACAGAGATATAATGGGACTCACAGAGAGATATAATGGGGCTCACACAGAGATATAATGGGGCTCACACAGCGATATCATGGGACTCTCACAGATATAATAGAACTCACAAAGAGATATAATGGGGCGCACTCAGAGATATAATGGGGCTCACTCAGAGATATAATGGGACTCACACAGTGATAAAATTGGGCTCACACAGTGATACCATGGGATTCTCACAGAGATATAATGGAACTCACAGAGATTTATACGGGGGCTTTAACAAAGATATATTTGGACTCCTACAGAGATATAATGGGACAGACACAGAGATATAATGGGTCTCACACTGAGATATAATGGGCTTCACACAGAGATATAATGGGACTCACACAGAGATATAATGGGACTGACACAGAGATATAATGTGGCTCACACAGAGATATAATAGAGGTCAAACAGTGATCTAATGGCACTCACATAAAGATATAACAGGACTCTCACAGAGATATAATGGAACTCACAGAGATTTATACAGCGGCTTTAACAAAGATCAATTTGGACTCCTACAGAGATATAATGGGACTCACCCACAGAGATATAATGGGGCTCACACAGAGATATAATGGGACTCTCACAGAGATATAATGGGACTCACACAGAGATAAAATTGGGCTCACACAAAGATACCATAGGATTCTCACAGAGATATAATGGAACTCACAGAGATTTATACAGGGGCTTTAACAAAGATATATTTGGACTCCTACAGAGATATAATGGGACTGACCCACAGAGATATAATGGGGCTCTCACAGATATATTGGGGCTCACACAGAGATATAATGGGGCTCACACAGAGATATAATGGGGCTCACACAGAGCAATTTGGGACTCACCCACAGTGATATAATGGGGCTCACACAGATATATAAAGGGATTCACACAGACATATAATGGGACACACACAGAGACCTAATGGGGCTCACACAGATATATAATGGGGCTCACACAGAGATATAATGGGGCTCACACTTAGATATAATGGGACACACACAGAGACATATTGGGACACACAGGGATATAATAGGGCTCACAGAGATATAATGGGACTCACACAGAAATATAATGGGGCTCACACAGAGATATAATGGGGCTCACACAGAGATATAATGGGGCTCACACAGAGATATAATGGGGCTCACACAGAGATATAATGGGGCTCACACAGAAATATAATGGGGCTCACACAGATATATTGGGACTCACCCAGATATAATGAGCTTCACACAGAGACATAATAGGGCCCACCCAACGAGATATAACGGGTCTCACACAGAGACTTAATGGGACTCACACACAGATAAAATGGGACTCACACACAGAGATATATTGCGACTCACACAGATTTATAAAGAGGCTTTAACAGCGATATATTTGGACTTGCACAGAGATTTAATGGGACTCACCAACAGAGATATAATGGGACTTACACAGAGATATAATGGGGCTCACACAGAGATGTAATGGGACACACACAGATATAATGGGGTTCACACAGAGATGTAATGGGGCTCACACAGATATAATGGGGGTCACACAGAAATCTATTGGGACTCACACAGAGATCTAATGGGGCTCACACAGAGATATAATGGGGCTCACACAGAGATATAATGGGACTCGCACAGAGATATAATGGAACTCACAAAGAGAAATAATGGGGCTCACTCAGATATATAATGGGACTCACAGAGATTTATACGGGGGCTTTAACGAAGATATATTTGTACTCCAACAGTGATATAATGGGTCAGACACAGAGATATAATGGGCTTCACACTGAGATATAATGGGCTTCACACAGAGATATAATGGGACTCACAGAGAGATATAATGGGCTTCACACAGAGATATCATGGGACTCACAGAGAGATATAATGGGCTTCACACAGAGATATAATGGGCTTCACACTGAGATATAATGTGGCACACTGATATAATGGGGCTCACACAGAGATATAACAGGACCCACTCAACGGGATATAATGGGGGTCACACAGATATATTGAGGTTCACACAGAGAAATCATGGGGCCTACACAGAGATAGATTGGGGCTCATTTAGAGATATAATGGGGCTCACACAAAGATATAATGGGGCTCACACAGAGATACAAGGGGCTCACACTTAGATATAATGAGGCTCATACAGAAATATAATGGGGCTCACATGGAGATATAATGAGGCTCACACAGAGATATAATGGGACTCACATGGAGATATAATGAGGCTCTCACAGAGATATAATGGGGCTCACATGGAGATATAATGGGACTCACATGGAGATATAATGGGGCTCACATGGAGATATAATGAGGCTCACACAGAGATATAATGGGACTCACATGGAGATATAATGAGACTCTCACAGAGATATAATGGGGCTCACATGGAGATATAATGGGGCTCACATGGAGATATAATGGGGCTCACATGGAGATATAATGAGGCTCACACAGAGATATAATGGGACTCACATGGAGATATAATGGGGCTCACATGGAGATATAATGAGGCTCACATGGAGATACAAGGGGCTCACACTTAGATATAATAAGGCTCATACAGAAATATAATGGGACTCACATGGAGATATAATGAGGCTCACACAGAGATATAATGGGGCTCACATGGAGATATAATGGGGCTCACATGGAGATATAATGGGACTCACATGGAGATATAATGGGACTCACATGGAGATACAATGAGGCTCACATGGAGATACAAGGGGCTCACACTTAGATATAATAAGGCTCATACAGAAATATAATGGGACTCACATGGAGATATAATGGGACTCACATGGAGATATAATGAGGCTCACATGGAGATACAAGGGGCTCACATGGAAATGTAATGGGACTCACATGGAGATATAATGGGACTCACACAGAGATACAAGGGGCTCACACTGAGATATAATGAGGCTCATGCAGAAATATAATGGGACTCACATGGAGATACAATGAGGCTCACACAGATATAATGGGCTCACATGGAGATAGAATGGGACTCAGCCAGAGTGATATAATGGGGATCAAACACATATATTGGTGATCACACAGAGATAAAACGGGCGTCACATGGGGATATAATGAGACTCACCCACAGTGAGATAATGGGGCTCACACAGAGATATAATGGGACTCACCCGCAGAGATATAACGGGGCTCACACGAAGATATAATGGGACTCATACGGAGATATAATGGGACTCAAACAGAGATATAATTGGACTCACACAGAGATATAATTGGATTCACACAGAGATATAATGGGACTCACACAGAAATATAATTGGATTCTCACAGAGATATAATGGAACTCACAGAGATTTATGTAGGGGCTTTCACAAAGATATATTTGGACTCCTAAAGAGATATAATGGGACAGACACAGAGATATAATGGGACTCACACTGAGATATAATGGGCTTCACACAGAGATATAATGGGACTCACACAGAGATACAATGGGATTCATACACAGAGCTATCATGGGCTTCACACTGCGATATAATGTGGCTCACACAGAAATATAATAGGGCTCACACAGAGATATAATAGGACCCACTCAATGAGATATAATGGGGGTCACACAGAAATATTGGGGTTCACACAGAGAAATCATGGGGTCCACACAGAGATAGATTGGGGCTCATTTAGAGATATAATGGGGCTCACACATCGATATAATGGGACTCACACAGAAATATAATGGGATTCACATGGCGATATAATGGGACACACAGGGAGATATCATGGGGCTCTCACAGAGATATAATGGGGCTCACATGAGATATAATGGGGCTCACACAGAGATATAAAGGGGCTCACATGAGATATAATGGGACTCAAACAGAGATATAATGGGACTCACATGGAGATATAATGGGGCTCACATGGAGATATCATGGGGCTCACATAGAGATATAATGGGACTCACACAGATATAATGGGACTCACACAGAGAAATGATGGGATTCACACACAGAGATATAATGGGGCTCACACAGAGATATAATGGGATTCACACACAGAGATATAATGGGGCTCACACAGAGATATAATGGGATTCACACACAGAGATACAATGGGGCTCACACAGAGATATAATGGGGCTCACACAGAGATATGATGGGGCTCACACAGAGATATAATGGGGCTCCTACACACAAATGTAATGGGACTCACACAGAAATAAAATTGTGCTCACACTCAGTGGTTTAATAGGACTCATGGAGATAGATTGGGGCTCGTTTAGAGATATAATGGGGCTCACACAGAGATATAATGGGATTCACACAGCGATCCAATGGGGTTGAGGCAGAGATATAATGGGGCTCACACTGAGATATAATGGGGCTCACACTGAGATATAATGGGGCTCACACTGAGATACAAGGGGCTCACACTGAGATATAATGGGGCTCACACAGAGATATCATGGGACTCTCACAGATTTATACAGGGGCTTTAACAAAGATATATTTGGACTCCTACAGAGGTATAATGGGACTCACCCACAGAGATATAATGGTGCTCACACAGAGATATATTGGGACTCACCCAGATATAATGGGGCTCACACAGAGATATGTTGGGACTCACCCAGATATAATGGGGCTCACACAGAGATATAATAGCATCCACTCAATGAGATATAATGGGGGGTCACACAGATATATTGGGGCTCACACAGAAAAATCATGGGGTCCACACAGAGATAGATTGGGGCTCATTTAGAGGTATAATGGTTCTCACACAGAGATATAATGGGGGTCACACAGCGGTCCAATGGGGTTCAGGCAGAGATATAATGGGGTCACATAGATATAAAATGGGGCTCATATGGTGATATAATGGGGCTCACAGAGAGATATAATGGGGCTCACACAGAGATATAATGGGGCTCACACAGAGATATAATGGGACTCTCACAGAGATATAATGGGACTCACATGGAGATATAATGGGGCTCTCACAGAGATATAATGGGACTCTCACAGAGATATAATGGGGCTCACACAGAGATATAATGGGACTCTCACAGAGATATAATGGGGCTCTCACAGAGATATAGTGGGACTCACATAGATATAATGAGGCTCACATGGAGATATAATGGGGCTCACATGGAGATATAATGGGGCTCACACAGAGATATAATGGGACTCACACAGAGATAAAATTGGGCTCGCACAGAGATATAATGGGACTCCCCCACAGAGATATAATGGGGCTCAAACAGAGATATAATGGGACTCACACAGAGATATAATGGGACTCACCCAGATATAATGGGGCTCACACAGAGATATATTGGGACTCACCCAGATGTCATGGGGCTCACACAGAGATATATTGGGACTCACCCAGATGTCATGGGGCTCACACAGAGATATAATAGGACCCACTCAATGAGATATAATGGGGGTCACACAGAGAAATCATGTGGCCCGCACAGAGATAGATTGGGCGCATTTAGAGATATAATGGGGCTCACACAGAAATATAATGGGGCTCACATGGTGATATAATGGGGTTCACACAGCAGTCCGATGAGGTTCAGGCAGAGATATAATGGGGCTCATACAGAGGTATAATGGTGGTCACACTGAGATACAAGGGGCTCACGCTTAGATATGATGGAGCTCACAGACAGATATAATGGGGCTCACACAGAGATATAATGGGGCTCACACAGAGATATAATGGGGCTCACACAGAGATATAATGGGGCTCCTACACACAAATGTAATGGGACTCACACAGAGATAAAATTGTGCTCACACTCAGTGGTTTAATAGGACTCATGGAGATAGATTGGGGCTCGTTTAGAGATATAATGGGGCTCACACAGAGATATAATGGGATTCACACAGCGATCCAATGGGGTTGAGGCAGAGATATAATGGGGCTCACACTGAGATATAATGGGCTCACACTGAGATACAAGGGGCTCACACAGAGATATAATGGGACTCACACTGAGATATAATGGGGCTCACACTGAGATACAAGGGGCTCACACAGAGATATAATGGGGCTCACACAGAGATATCATGGGACTCTCACAGATTCATACAGGGGCTTTAACAAAGATATATTTGGACTCCTACAGAGGTATAATGGGACTCACCCACAGAGATATAATGGTGCTCACACAGAGATATAATGGGACTCACCCAGATATAATGGGACTCACCCAGATATAATGGGGCTCACACAGAGATATATTGGGACTCACCCAGATGTAATGGGGCTCACACAGAGATATAATAGGACCCACTCAATGAGATATAATGGGGGTCACACAGAGAAATCATGTGGCCCGCACAGAGATAGATTGGGCGCATTTAGAGATATAATGGGGCTCACACAGAAATATAATGGGGCTCATATGGTGATATAATGGGGTTCACACAGCAGTCCGATGAGGTTCAGGCAGAGATATAATGGGGCTCATACAGAGGTATAATGGTGGTCACACTGAGATACAAGGGGCTCACGCTTAGATATGATGGAGCTCACAGACAGATATCATGGGACTCTCACAGAGATATAATGAGGCTCACACAGAGATATAATGGGACTCACACAGTGGCCCAATGAGGTTCAGGCAGAGATATCATGGGGCTCAAACAGAGATATAATGGGACTCACATGGAGATATAATGGGGCTCACACAGAGATATCATGGGGCTCACACAGAGATGTAATGGGGCTCACATGGAGATATAATGGAGCTCACAGAGAGATATCATGGGACTCTCACAGAGATATAATGGGGTTCACACAGCGATCCAATGGGGCTCACATAGAGATACAAGGGGCTCACACGCAGATAAAATGGGGCAAACACAGAGATATAATAGGGCACACACTGAGCTACAAGGGGCTCACACAGAGATATCATGGGGCTCACACAGATATAATGGGGCTAACATGGAGATATATTGGGACTCACCCAGATATAATGGGGCTCACACAGAGATATATTGGGACTCACTCAATGAGATATAGTCGGGGTCACACAGAAAAATCATGGGGTCCACACAGAGATAGATTGGGGCTCATTTGGAGATATAATGGTTCTCACACAGAGATATAATCGGACTCACATAGAGATATAATGGGACTCACACAGAGATATAATCAGACTCACATAGAGATAGAATGGGACTCACACAGTGATATAATGGGACTCACACAGTGATATAATGGGACTCACACAGATAGAATGGGACTCACACAGAGATCTAAAGGAAACTCACACAGAGATATAATGGGACTTACACAGTGATATAATGGGGCTCACACAGTGATATAATGGGACTCACACAGTGATATAATGGGACTCTCACAGAGATATAATGGGACTCACACAGAGATATAATGGGGCTCACACAGAGATATAATGGGACTCTCATAGAGATATAATGGGACTCACACGGAGATATAATGGGGCTCACACAGAGATATAATGGGATTCACACGGAGATATAATGGGGCTCACACAGAGATATAATGGGATTCACACAGAGAAAAAATAGAGCTCACACAGAGATATAATGGGGCTCACACAGAGATATAATGGGACTCACACAGAGATATAATGGGACTCACACAGAGATATAATGGGACTTACACAGAGATATAATGGGATTCACACAGAGATATAATGGAGCTCACACAGAGATATAATGGGGCTCACACAGTGATATAATGTGACTCACACAGAGATATAATGGGACTCACACAGATATATGATGGGGCTCATACAGAGATATAATGGGACTCACATAGAGATATAATGGGACTCACACAGAGATGTCATGGGACTCACACAGAGATATAATGGGACTCACACAGAGCTATAATTGGACTCACACAGAGATATAATGGGACTCACACAGAAATATAATGTGGCTCACACATAGATATAATCGGACTCACATAGAGATATAATGGGACTCACACAGAGATATCATCAGACTCACATCGAGATAGAATGGAACTCACACAGAGATATAATGGAACTCACACAGAGATACAATGGGACTCTCACAGAGATATAATCAGACTAACATCGAGATAGAATGGGACTCACACAGTGATATAATGGGACTCACACAGTGATATCATGGGACTCTCACAGAGATATAATGGGGCTCACACAGAGATATAATGGGACTCACACAGAGATATAAAGGACACTCACACAGAGATATAATGGGACTCACACAGTGATATAATGGGGCTCACACAGTGATATTATCGGACTCACATAGAGATATAATGGGACTCACACAGAGATATAATGGGGCTCACAGAGATATAATGGGACTCACACAGTGATATAATTTGCCTCACACAGAGATATAATGGGACTCACAGAGATATAATGGGACTCACACAGAGATTTATTGGGACTCACACAGAGATATAATGGGACTCACACAGAGATATAATGGGACTCACACAGAGATATAATGGGACTCACACAGAGATATAATGGGACTCACACAGAGATAGAATGGGATTCACACAGAGATATAATGGGGCTCACACAGAGATATAATGGGATTCACATAGTGATATAATGGGATTCACATGGAGATATAATGGGGCTCACACAGTGATATAATGGGATTCACACAGTGATATAATGGGGCTCACACAGAGATATAATGGGACTCACACAGAGATATAAAGGACACTCACACAGAGATATAATGGGACTCACACAGTGATATAATGGGGCTCACACAGTGATATAATGGGATTCACACAGTGATATCATGGGGCTCACACAGAGATATAATGGGATTCACACAGAGATATAATGGGACTCACAGAGATATAATGGGGCTCACACAGTGATATAATGGGGCTCACACAGTGATATAATGGGACTCACGCAGTGATATAATGGGACTCTCACAGAGATATAATGGGGCTCACACAGAGATATAATGGGACTCACACAGAGATATAAAGGACACTCAAACAGAGATAATATGGGACTCACACAGTGATATAATGGGGCTCACACAGTGATATAATGGGACTTTCATAGAGATATAATGGGACTCACACAGAGATATAATGGGACTCACACAGAGATATAAAGGACACTCACACAGAGATATAATGGGACTCACACAGTGATATAATGGGGCTCACACAGTGATATAATGGGACTCACACAGAGATATAATTGGACTCACACAGAGATATAATGGGTTTCACACAGAGATATAATGGGATTCACACAGTGATATAATGGGATTTACATGGAGATATAATGGGGCTCACACAGAGATTTCATGGGACTCACACAGAGATATAATGGGACTCACACAGAGATATAATGGGACTCACACAGAGATATAATGGGACTCACACAGAGATATAATTGGACTCACACAGTGATATAATGGGACTCACACAGAGATATAATGGGGCTCACACAGAGATATAATTGGACTCACACAGAGATATAATGGGATTCACACAGAGATATAATGGGACTCACAGAGATATCATGGGGCTCACACAGTGATATAATGGGACTCACACAGTGATATAATGGGACTCTCACAGAGATATAATGGGGCTCACACAGAGATATAATGGGACTCACACAGAGATATAATGGGACTCCCACAGAGATATAATGGGACTCACACAGTGATATAATGGGGCTCACACAGTGATATAATGGGACTTTCATAGAGATATAATGGGACTCACACAGAGATATAATGGGACTCACACAGTGATATAATGGGGCTCACACAGTGATATAATGGGACTTTCATAGAGATATAATGGGACTCACACAGTGATATAATGGGGCTCACACAGTGATATAATGGGACTCACACAGAGATATAATGGGGCTCACACAGAGATATAATTGGACTCACACAGAGATATAATGGGATTCACATGGAGATATATTGGGACTCACTCAATGAGATATTATCGGGGTCACACAGAGAAATCATGGGGTCCACACAGAGATAGATTGGGGCTCATTTGGAGATATAATGGTTCTCACACAGAGATATAATGGGGCTCACACAGAGATATAATGTGGCTCACACAGAGATATAATGGGATTCACACAGAGATATAATGGTTCTCACACAGAGATATAATGGGACTCACACAGAGATATAATGTGGCTCACACAGAGATATAATGGGATTCACACAGAGATATAATGGGGCTCACATAGAGATATAATGGGACTCACACAGAGATATAATTGGACTCACACAGAGATATAATGGGACTCACACAGAGATATAATGGGACTCACACAGAGATATAATGGGACTCACACAGAGATATAATGGGACTCACACAGAAATACAATCAGACTCACACAGAGATACAATCAGACTCACACAGAGATATAATGGAACTCACACAGAGATATAAAACACTGATTAGGCCACAGCTGGAGTACTGTGTGCAGTTCTGGTCGCCACACTGCAGGAAGGATGTGATCGCTTTGGAGAGGGTGCAGAGGAGATTCACCAGGATGTTACCAGGGCTGGAGCGCTTCAGCTATGAAGAGAGACTGGGAAGATTGGGTTTGTTTTCCTTGGAGCAGAGGAGGCTGAGGGGGGACATGATTGAGGTGTACAAAATTATGAGGGGCACAGATAGGATGGATACTAAGGAGCTTTTTCCCTTCGTTGAGGGTTCTATAACAAGGGGACATAGATTCAAGGTAAAAGGCGGGAGGTTTAGAGGGGATTTGAGAAAGAACTTTTTCACCCAGAGGGTGGTTGGAGTCTGGAACTCACTGCCTGAAAGGGTTGTGGAGGCAGGAACCCTCACAACATTCAAGAAGCATTTGGATGAGCACTTGAAATGCCATAGCATACAAGGCTACGGATCAAATGCTGGAATATGGGATTAGAGCAGACAGGGCTGATGGCCGGCGCGGACACGATGGGCCGAAGGGCCTCTATCCGTGCTGTATAACTCTATGACTCCATGACTCTATGAGATATCATGGGGCACACACAGTGATATAATGGGACTCACACAGTGATATAATGGGACTCTCACAGAGATATAATGGGGCTCACACAGAGATACAATGGGACTCACACAGAGATATAAAGGACACTCACACAGAGATATAATGGGACTCACACAGTGATATAATGGGGCTCACACAGTGATATAATGTGACTCTCATAGAGATATAATGGGAGTCACACAGAGATATAATGGGGCTCACACAGAGATATAATGGGATTCACACAGAGATATAATAGAGCTCACACAGAGATATAATGGGGCTCACACAGTGATATAATGGGACTCACACAGTGATATAATGTGGCTCACACAGAGATATAATGGGACTCACAGAGATATAATGGGGCTCACACAGAGATATATTGGAACTCACACAGAGTTATAATTGGAATCACACAAAGAGATACAATGGGACTCAAACACAGATATAATGGGACTCACACAGAGATGTAATGGGACTCACACAGAGATATAATGGGGCTCACACAGTGATATAATGTGACTCACACAGAGATATAATGGGATTCACACAGAGATATAATGGAGCTCACACAGAGATATAATGGGGCTCACACAGTGATATAATGTGACTCACACAGAGATATAATGGGACTCACACAGAGATATAGTGGGGCTCACACAGATATAATGGGGCTCACACAGATATAATGGGGCTCACACAGATATAATGGGGCTCACACAGTGATATAATGGGACTCACACAGTGATATAATGGGACTCTCACAGAGATATAATGGGGCTCACACAGAGATACAATGGGACTCACACAGAGATATAAAGGACACTCACACAGAGATATAATGGGACTCACACAGTGATATAATGGGACTCACACAGAGATATAATGGGGCTCACAAAGAGATATAATGGGATTCACACAGTTATATAATGGGGCTCACACAGAGATATAATGGGGCTCACACAGAGATATAATGGGGCTCACACAGAGATATAATGGGATTCATACAAAGATAAAATTGGGCTCACACAGAGATAACATGGGATTCTCACAGAGATATAATGGAACTGACACAGATATGTACAGGGGCTTTAACAAAGATATATTTGGACTCCTACAGAGGTATAATGGGACAGACACAGAGATGTAATGGGCTTCACACGGAGACATATTGGGACTCACCCAGATATAATGGGGCTCACACAGAGATATATTGGGACTCACCCAGATATAATGGGGCTCACACAGAGATATATTGGGACTCACTCAATGAGATATCGTCGGGGTCACACAGAGAAATCATGGGGCCCACACAGAGATAGATTGGGGCTCATTTGGAGATATAATGGTTCTCACACAGAGATATAATGTGGCTCACACAGAGATATAATGGGGCTCAGTCGGAGATATAATGGGACTCACACAAAGATATAATTGGACTCACACAGAGATATAATGGGATTCACACAGAGATATAATGGGATTCACACAGTGATATAATGGGATTCACACGGAGATATAATGGGGCTCACACAGAGATGTCATGGGACTCACACAGAGATATAATGGGACTCACACAGAGATATAATGGGACTCACACAGAGATATAATGGGACTCACACAGAGATATAATTGGACTCACACAGAGATATAATTGGACTCACACAGAGATATTATGGGACTCACACAGCAATATAATGTAGCTCACACAGAGATATAATGGGACTCACACAGAGATATAATGGGACTCACACAGAGATATAATTGGACTCACACAGAGATATAATGGGACTCACACAGAGATATAATGGGACTCACACAGCAATATAATGGGACTCACACAGAGATATAATGGGACTCACACAGAGATACAATCAGACTCACACAGAGATACAATCAGACTTACACAGAGATATAATGGAACTCACACAGAGATATAAAACACTGATTAGGCCACAGCTGGAGTACTGTGTGCAGTTCTGGTCGCCACACTGCAGGAAGGATGTGATCGCTTTGGAGAGGGTGCAGAGGAGATTCACCAGGATGTTACCAGGGCTGGAGCGCTTCAGCTATGAAGAGAGACTGGGAAGATTGGGTTTGTTTTCCTTGGAGCAGAGGAGGCTGAGGGGGGACATGATTGAGGTGTACAAAATTATGAGGGGCACAGATAGGATGGATACTAAGGAGCTTTTTCCCTTCGTTGAGGGTTCTATAACAAGGGGACATAGATTCAAGGTAAAAGGCGGGAGGTTTAGAGGGGATTTGAGAAAGAACTTTTTCACCCAGAGGGTGGTTGGAGTCTGGAACTCACTGCCTGAAAGGGTTGTGGAGGCAGGAACCCTCACAACATTCAAGAAGCATTTGGATGAGCACTTGAAATGCCATAGCATACAAGGCTACGGATCAAATGCTGGAATATGGGATTAGAGCAGACAGGGCTGATGGCCGGCGCGGACACGATGGGCCGAAGGGCCTCTATCCGTGCTGTATAACTCTATGACTCCATGACTCTATGAGATATCATGGGGCACACACAGTGATATAATGGGACTCACACAGTGATATAATGGGACTCTCACAGAGATATAATGGGGCACACACAGAGATACAATGGGACTCACACAGAGATATAAAGGACACTCACACAGAGATATAATGGGACTCACACAGTGATATAATGGGGCTCACACAGTGATATAATGTGACTCTCATAGAGATATAATGGGAGTCACACAGAGATATAATGGGGCTCACACAGAGATATAATGGGATTCACACAGAGATATAATAGAGCTCACACAGAGATATAATGGGGCTCACACAGTGATATAAGACTCACACAGTGATATAATGTGGCTCACACAGAGATATAATGGGACTCACAGAGATATAATGGGGCTCACACAGAGATATATTGGAACTCACACAGAGTTATAATTGGAATCACACAAAGAGATATAATGGGACTCACACAGAGATGTAATGGGACTCACACAGAGATATAATGGGGCTCACACAGTGATATAATGTGACTCACACAGAGATATAATGGGATTCACACAGAGATATAATGGAGCTCACACAGAGATATAATGGGGCTCACACAGTGATATAATGTGACTCACACAGAGATATAATGGGACTCACACAGAGATATAGTGGGGCTCACACAGATATAATGGGGCTCACACAGTGATATAATGGGACTCACACAGAGATATAATGGGACTCACACAGAGATATAATGGGACTCACACAGAGATATAATGGGGCTCACAAAGAGATATAATGGGATTCACACAGTTATATAATGGGGCTCACACAGAGATATAATGGGGCTCACACAGAGATATAATGGGGCTCACACAGAGATATAATGGGATTCATACAAAGATAAAATTGGGCTCACACAGAGATAACATGGGATTCTCACAGAGATATAATGGAACTGACACAGATATATACAGGGGCTTTAACAAAGATATATTTGGACTCCTACAGAGGTATAATGGGACAGACACAGAGATGTAATGGGCTTCACACGGAGACATATTGGGACTCACCCAGATATAATGGGGCTCACACAGAGATATATTGGGACTCACCCAGATATAATGGGGCTCACACAGAGATATATTGGGACTCACTCAATGAGATATCGTCGGGGTCACACAGAGAAATCATGGGGCCCACACAGAGATAGATTGGGGCTCATTTGGAGATATAATGGTTCTCACACAGAGATATAATGTGGCTCACACAGAGATATAATGGGGCTCACACGGAGATATAATGGGACTCACACAAAGATATAATTGGACTCACACAGAGATATAATGGGATTCACACAGAGATATAATGGGATTCACACAGTGATACAATGGGATTCACACGGAGATATAATGGGGCTCACACAGAGATGTCATGGGACTCACACAGAGATATAATGGGACTCACACAGAGATATAATGGGACTCACACAGAGATATAATGGGACTCACACAGAGATATAATGGGACTCACACAGAGATATAATTGGACTCACACAGAGATATTATGGGACTCACACAGCAATATAATGTGGCTCACACAGAGATATAATGGGACTCACACAGAGATATAATGGGACTCACACAGAGATATAATTGGACTCACACAGAGATATAATGGGACTCACACAGCAATATAATGGGACTCACACAGAGATATAATGGGACTCACACAGAGATACAATCAGACTCACACAGAGATACAATCAGACTCACACAGAGATATAATGGAACTCACACAGAGATATAAAACACTGATTAGGCCACAGCTGGAGTACTGTGTGCAGTTCTGGTCGCCACACTGCAGGAAGGATGTGATCGCTTTGGAGAGGGTGCAGAGGAGATTCACCAGGATGTTACCAGGGCTGGAGCGCTTCAGCTATGAAGAGAGACTGGGAAGATTGGGTTTGTTTTCCTTGGAGCAGAGGAGGCTGAGGGGGGACATGATTGAGGTGTACAAAATTATGAGGGGCACAGATAGGATGGATACTAAGGAGCTTTTTCCCTTCGTTGAGGGTTCTATAACAAGGGGACATAGATTCAAGGTAAAAGGCGGGAGGTTTAGAGGGGATTTGAGAAAGAACTTTTTCACCCAGAGGGTGGTTGGAGTCTGGAACTCACTGCCTGAAAGGGTTGTGGAGGCAGGAACCCTCACAACATTCAAGAAGCATTTGGATGAGCACTTGAAATGCCATAGCATACAAGGCTACGGATCAAATGCTGGAATATGGGATTAGAGCAGACAGGGCTGATGGCCGGCGCGGACACGATGGGCCGAAGGGCCTCTATCCGTGCTGTATAACTCTATGACTCCATGACTCTATGAGATATCATGGGGCACACACAGTGATATAATGGGACTCACACAGTGATATAATGGGACTCTCACAGAGATATAATGGGGCTCACACAGAGATACAATGGGACTCACACAGAGATATAAAGGACACTCACACAGAGATATAATGGGACTCACACAGTGATATAATGGGGCTCACACAGTGATATAATGTGACTCTCATAGAGATATAATGGGAGTCACACAGAGATATAATGGGGCTCACACAGAGATATAATGGGATTCACACAGAGATATAATAGAGCTCACACAGAGATATAATGGGGCTCACACAGTGATATAATGGGACTCACACAGTGATATAATGTGGCTCACACAGAGATATAATGGGACTCACAGAGATATAATGGGGCTCACACAGAGATATATTGGAACTCACACAGAGTTATAATTGGAATCACACAAAGAGATATAATGGGACTCACACAGAGATGTAATGGGACTCACACAGAGATATAATGGGGCTCACACAGTGATATAATGTGACTCACACAGAGATATAATGGGATTCACACAGAGATATAATGGAGCTCACACAGAGATATAATGGGGCTCACACAGTGATATAATGTGACTCACACAGAGATATAATGGGACTCACACAGAGATATAGTGGGGCTCACACAGATATAATGGGGCTCACACAGTGATATAATGGGACTCACACAGAGATATAATGGGACTCACACAGAGATATAATGGGACTCACACAGAGATATAATGGGGCTCACAAAGAGATATAATGGGATTCACACAGTTATATAATGGGGCTCACACAGAGATATAATGGGGCTCACACAGAGATATAATGGGGCTCACACAGAGATATAATGGGATTCATACAAAGATAAAATTGGGCTCACACAGAGATAACATGGGATTCTCACAGAGATATAATGGAACTGACACAGATATATACAGGGGCTTTAACAAAGATATATTTGGACTCCTACAGAGGTATAATGGGACAGACACAGAGATGTAATGGGCTTCACACGGAGACATATTGGGACTCACCCAGATATAATGGGGCTCACACAGAGATATATTGGGACTCACCCAGATATAATGGGGCTCACACAGAGATATATTGGGACTCACTCAATGAGATATCGTCGGGGTCACACAGAGAAATCATGGGGCCCACACAGAGATAGATTGGGGCTCATTTGGAGATATAATGGTTCTCACACAGAGATATAATGTGGCTCACACAGAGATATAATGGGGCTCACACGGAGATATAATGGGACTCACACAAAGATATAATTGGACTCACACAGAGATATAATGGGATTCACACAGAGATATAATGGGATTCACACAGTGATACAATGGGATTCACACGGAGATATAATGGGGCTCACACAGAGATGTCATGGGACTCACACAGAGATATAATGGGACTCACACAGAGATATAATGGGACTCACACAGAGATATAATGGGACTCACACAGAGATATAATGGGACTCACACAGAGATATAATTGGACTCACACAGAGATATTATGGGACTCACACAGCAATATAATGTGGCTCACACAGAGATATAATGGGACTCACACAGAGATATAATGGGACTCACACAGAGATATAATTGGACTCACACAGAGATATAATGGGACTCACACAGCAATATAATGGGACTCACACAGAGATATAATGGGACTCACACAGAGATACAATCAGACTCACACAGAGATACAATCAGACTCACACAGAGATATAATGGAACTCACACAGAGATATAAAACACTGATTAGGCCACAGCTGGAGTACTGTGTGCAGTTCTGGTCGCCACACTGCAGGAAGGATGTGATCGCTTTGGAGAGGGTGCAGAGGAGATTCACCAGGATGTTACCAGGGCTGGAGCGCTTCAGCTATGAAGAGAGACTGGGAAGATTGGGTTTGTTTTCCTTGGAGCAGAGGAGGCTGAGGGGGGACATGATTGAGGTGTACAAAATTATGAGGGGCACAGATAGGATGGATACTAAGGAGCTTTTTCCCTTCGTTGAGGGTTCTATAACAAGGGGACATAGATTCAAGGTAAAAGGCGGGAGGTTTAGAGGGGATTTGAGAAAGAACTTTTTCACCCAGAGGGTGGTTGGAGTCTGGAACTCACTGCCTGAAAGGGTTGTGGAGGCAGGAACCCTCACAACATTCAAGAAGCATTTGGATGAGCACTTGAAATGCCATAGCATACAAGGCTACGGATCAAATGCTGGAATATGGGATTAGAGCAGACAGGGCTGATGGCCGGCGCGGACACGATGGGCCGAAGGGCCTCTATCCGTGCTGTATAACTCTATGACTCCATGACTCTATGAGATATCATGGGGCACACACAGTGATATAATGGGACTCACACAGTGATATAATGGGACTCTCACAGAGATATAATGGGGCTCACACAGAGATACAATGGGACTCACACAGAGATATAAAGGACACTCACACAGAGATATAATGGGACTCACACAGTGATATAATGGGGCTCACACAGTGATATAATGTGACTCTCATAGAGATATAATGGGAGTCACACAGAGATATAATGGGGCTCACACAGAGATATAATGGGATTCACACAGAGATATAATAGAGCTCACACAGAGATATAATGGGGCTCACACAGTGATATAATGGGACTCACACAGTGATATAATGTGGCTCACACAGAGATATAATGGGACTCACAGAGATATAATGGGGCTCACACAGAGATATATTGGAACTCACACAGAGTTATAATTGGAATCACACAAAGAGATACAATGGGACTCACACACAGATATAATGGGACTCACACAGAGATGTAATGGGACTCACACAGAGATATAATGGGGCTCACACAGTGATATAATGTGACTCACACAGAGATATAATGGGATTCACACAGAGATATAATGGAGCTCACACAGAGATATAATGGGGCTCACACAGTGATATAATGTGACTCACACAGAGATATAATGGGACTCACACAGAGATATAGTGGGGCTCACACAGATATAATGGGGCTCACACAGTGATATAATGGGACTCACACAGAGATATAATGGGACTCACACAGAGATATAATGGGACTCACACAGAGATATAATGGGACTCACACAGAGATATAATGGGGCTCACAAAGAGATATAATGGGATTCACACAGTTATATAATGGGGCTCACACAGAGATATAATGGGGCTCACACAGAGATATAATGGGGCTCACACAGAGATATAATGGGATTCATACAAAGATAAAATTGGGCTCACACAGAGATAACATGGGATTCTCACAGAGATATAATGGAACTGACACAGATACATACAGGGGCTTTAACAAAGATATATTTGGACTCCGACAGAGGTATAATGGGACAGACACAGAGATGTAATGGGCTTCACACAGAGACATATTGGGACTCACCCAGATATAATGGGGCTCACACAGAGATATATTGGGACTCACCCAGATATAATGGGGCTCACACAGAGATATATTGGGACTCACTCAATGAGATATCGTCGGGGTCACACAGAGAAATCATGGGGCCCACACAGAGATAGATTGGGGCTCATTTGGAGATATAATGGTTCTCACACAGAGATATAATGGGGCTCACACGGAGATATAATGGGACTCACACAAAGATATAATTGGACTCACACAGAGATATAATGGGATTCACACAGTGATATAATGGGACTCACACAGAGATATAATGGGACTCACACAGAGATATCATGTGGCTCACACAGAGATATAATGGGATTCACACAGAGATATAATGGCATTCACACAGTGATATAATGGGGCTCACATAGAGATATAATGGGACTCACACAAAGATATAATTCGTCTGACACAGAGATATAATGGGATTCACACTGTGATATAATGGGGCTCACATGGAGATATAATGGGACTCACACTGAGATATAAGGTGGCTCACACAGAGATATAATGGAACTCACACAGAGATACAATGGCATTCACACAGTGATATAATGGGGCTCACATCGAGATATAATGGGACTCACACAAAGATATAATTGGACTCACACAGAGATATAATGGGATTCACACAGTGATATAATGGGACTCACACAGAGATATAATGGAGCTCACAAAGAGATATAATGGGACTCACACAGAGATATAATGTGGCTCACCAGAGATATAATGGGATTCACACAGAGATATAATGGGACTCACACAGTGATATAATGGGGCGCACACAGAGATATAATGGGATTCACACTGTGATATAATGGTGCTCACACAGAGATATATTGGGACTCACACAGAGATATAATGGGATTCACACACACAGATATAATGAGATTCACACAGAGATACAATGAGATTCACACAGTGATGTAATGAGATTCACACAGAGATATAATGGGACTCACACTGAGATATAATGGGACTCACACAGTGATATAATGGGACTCACACAGTGATATAATGGGATTCACACAGAGATATAATGGAGCTCACACAGAGATATAATGGGGCTCACACAGAGATATAATGGGACGCACACAGTGATGTAATGGGACTCACACAGTGATATCATGGGATTCACACAGAGATATAATGGGACTCACACAGTGATATATTGGGGCGCACACAGAGATATAATGGGATTCACACTGTGATATAATGGTGCTCACACAGAGATATATTGGGACTCACACAGAGATATAATGGAACTGACACAGATATATACAGGGGCTCACACAGACAGATATAATGAGATTCACACTGAGATATAATGGGACTCACACAGAGATATAATGGGATTCACACACACAGATATAATGAGATTCACACAGAGATACAATGAGATTCACACAGTGATGTAATGAGATTCACACAGAGATATAATGGGACTCACACTGAGATATAATGGGACTCACACAGTGATATAATGGGACTCACACAGTGATATAATGGGACTCACACAGTGATATAATGGGACTCACACAGTGATATAATGGGATTCACACAGAGATATAATGGAGCTCACACAGAGATATAATGGGGCTCAAACAGAGATATAATGGGACGCACACAGTGATGTAATGGGACTCACACAGTGATATAATGGGATTCACACAGTGATAGAATGTGGCTCACACAGAGTTATAATGGGACTCACAGAGATATAATGGTGCTCACACAGAGATATATTGGGACTCACACAGAGATATAATGGAACTGACACAGATATATACAGGGGCTCACATAGACAGATATAATGAGATTCACACTGAGATATAATGGGACTCACACAGAGATATAATGGGATTCACACACACAGATATAATGAGATTCACACAGAGATATAATGAGATTCACACAGAGATGTAATGAGATTCACACAGAGATATAATGGGACTCACACAGAGATTTTATGGAACTGACACAGATATATGCAGGGGCTCACACAGACAGATATAATGAGATTCACACTGAGATATAATGGGACTCACACAGAGATATAATGGGATTCACACAGAGATATAATCGAGCTCACACAGAGATATAATGGGACTCTCACAGAAATATAATGGGACTCTCACAGAGATATAATGGGACTCACACTGAGATACAATGGGACTCACACAGTGATATAATGGGACTCACACAGAGATATAGTGGGGCTCACACAGAGATATAATGGGGCTCACACAGTGATATAATGGGACTCATACAGTGATATAATGGGATTCACACAGAGATATAATGGAGCTCACACAGAGATATAATAGGGCTCACACAGAGATATAATGGGACTCACACAGTGATGTAATGGGACTCACACAGTGATATAATGGGATTCACACAGAGATATAATTGGACTCACACAGAGATATAATGGGACTCACACAGAAATATAATGGGATTCACGCAGTGATATAATGGGACTCACACAGAGATATGATAGAGCTCACACAGTGATATAATGTGGCTCACACAGAGATATAATGGGACTCACAGAGATATAATGAGATTCACACTGAGATAAATGGGACTCACACAGAGATATAATGGGATTCACACAGAGATATAATGAGATTCACACAGAGATATAATGAGATTCACACTGAGGTATAATGAGATTCACACTGAGATATAATGGGACTCACACAGAGATATAATGGGATTCACACAGAGATATAATGGGACTCTCACAGAGATATAATGGGACTCACACTGAGATATAATGGGACTCAGACAGTGATATAATGGGACTCACACAGTGATATAATGGGACTCACACAGAGATATAATGTGGCTCACACAGAGTGATGATGGGACTCACACAGTGATATAATGGGACTCACACAGTGATATAATGGGACTTACACAGAGATTTAATGGGACTCACACAGAGATATAATGGGATTCACACAGAGATATAATTGCACTCACACAGAGATATAATGGGACTCACACAGAAATATAATGGGATTCACACAGTGATATAATGGGACTCACACAGAGATATAATGGGGTTCACACAGAGATATAATGGGGCTCACACAGAGATATAATGGGATTCACACAGAGATGTAATAGAGCTCACACAGAGATATAATGGGACTCACACAGTGATATAATGGGACTCACACAGTGATATAATGGGACTCACACAGAGATATAATAGAGCTCACACAGTGATATAATGGGACTCACACAGTGATATAATGGGACTCACACAGAGATATAATAGAGCTCACACAGTGATATAATGGGGCTCACACAGTGATATAATGGGACTCACACAGTGATATACTGGGACTCACACAGTGATATACTGGGACTCACACAGTGATATACTGGGGCTCACACAGAGATATAATGGGGCTCACACAGAGATATAATGGGATTCACACAGAGATGTAATAGAGCTCACACAGAGATATAATGGGGCTCACACAGTGATATAATGGGACTCACACAGTGATATAATGGGACTCACACAGAGATATAATAGAGCTCACACAGTGATATAATGTGGCTCACACAGAGATATAATGGGACTCACAGAGATACAATGGTGCTCACACAGAGATATATTGGGACTCACACAGAGATATAATGGGACTCACACAGAGATATAATGGGATTCACAGTGATATAATGGGACTCACACAGAGATATAATGGGGCTCACACAGAGTTATAATGGGGCTCACACAATGATATAATGGGACTCACACAGTGATATTATGGGACTCACACAGTGATATAATGGGACTCACACAGAGATATAATGGGGCTCACACAGTGTTGTAATGGGCCTCACACAATGATATAATGGGACTCACACAGTGATATAATGGGACTCACACAGAGATATAGTGGGGCTCACACCGAGATATAGTGGGGCTCACACAGAGATATAATGGGGCTCACACAGTGATGTAATGGGACTCACACAGTGATATAATGGGATTCACACAGAGATATAATGGGACTCACACAGAGACATAATGGGGCTCACACAGTGATATAATGGGACTCACACAGAGATATCGTGGGGCTCACACACAGATATAATGAGATTCACACAGAGATGTAATGAGATTCACACAGAGATATAAATGGACTCACACAGAGATATAATGGAACTGACACAAATATATACAGGGGCTCACATAGACAGATATAATGGGACTCACACAGAGATATAGTGGGACTCACACAGAGATATAATTGGATTCACACACACAGATATAATGAGATTCACACAGAGATGTAATGAGATTCACACAGAGATATAAATGGACTCACACAGAGATATAATGGAACTGACACAAATATATACAGGGGCTCACATAGACAGATATAATGGGACTCACACAGAGATATAGTGGGACTCACACAGAGATATAATTGGATTCACACACACAGATATAATGAGATTCACACAGAGATATAATGAGATTCACACAGAGATATAATGGGACTCTCACAGAGATATAATGTGGCTCACACAGAAATATACTGGGGCTCACACAGAGATATAATGGGGCTCACACAGAGATATAATGGGATTCACACAGAAATGTAATAGAGCTCACACAGAGATATAATGGGGCTCACACAGTGATATAATGGGACTCACACAGAGATATAATGGGGCTCACACAGAGTTATAATGGGGCTCACACAATGATGTAATGGGACTCACACAGTGATATAATGGGACTCACACAGA
This sequence comes from Heptranchias perlo, assembly GCF_035084215.1. Taxonomy (NCBI): domain Eukaryota; kingdom Metazoa; phylum Chordata; class Chondrichthyes; order Hexanchiformes; family Hexanchidae; genus Heptranchias; species Heptranchias perlo. Next base: position 50,502,089 of record NC_090345.1, on the reverse strand, counting down.
GATATCGTGGGGCTCACACAGAGATGTAATGGGACTCACACAGTGATATAATGGGATTCACACAGAGATATAATTGGACTCACACAGAGATATAATGGGACTCACACAGAAATATAATGGGATTCACACCGTGATATAATGGGACTCACACAGAGATATAATGGGGTTCACACAGAGATATAATGGGGCTCACACAGTGATATAATGGGACTCACACAGATATAGTGGGGCTCTCACACAGATATAATGAGATTCACACAGAGATATAATGAGATTCACACAGTGATATAATGGGACTCACACAGAAATATAATGGAACTGACACAGATATTTACAGGGGCTCACATAGACAGATATAATGGGACTCACACAGAGATATAATGGGACTCACACAGAGATATAATTGGATTCACACACACAGATATAATGAGATTCACACAGAGATATAATGAGATTCACACAGAGATATAATGGGACTCTCACAGAGATATAATGTGGCTCACACAGAAATATAATGGGGGTCACACAGAGATATAATGGGGCTCACACAGAGATATAATGGGACTCACACAGAGATATAATGTGGCTCACACAGAGATATAATGGGATTCACACAGAGATATAATGGGGCTCACATAGAGATATAATGGGACTCACACAGAGATGTAATGGGACTCACACAAAGATATAATTGGACTCACACAGAGATATAATGGGATTCACACAGTGATATAATGGGACTCACACAGAGATATAATGGGGCTCACAAAGAGATATAATGGGACTCACACAGAGATATAATGTGGCTCACACAGAGATATAATGGGATTCACACAGAGATCTAATGGGACTCACACAGTGATATAATGGGGCGCACACAGAGATATAATGGGATTCACACTGTGATATAATGGGACTCACACTGAGATATAATCTGGCTCACACAGAGATGTCATGGGGCTCACACAGAGATGTCATGGGGCTCACACTGAGATATAATGGGACTCACACAGAGATATAATTGGACTCACACAGAGATATAATGTGGCTCACACAGTGAAATAATGGGGCTCACACAGAGATAGAATGTGGCTCACACAGAGATATAATGGGACTCACAGAGATACAATGGTGCTCACACAGAGATATATTGCGACTCACACAGAGATATAATGGTGCTCACACAGTGATATAATGGGACTCACACAGAGATATAATGGGACTCTCACAGAGATAGAATGGGACTCTCACAGAGATATAATGGGACTCACACAGAGATATAATGGTGCTCACACAGAGATATAATGTGACTCACACAGAGATATAATGGGGCTCACACAGTGATATAATGGGGCTCACACAGTGATATAATGGGACTCTCACAGAGATATAATGGTGCTCACACAGAGATATAATGGGACTCACACAGTGATATAATGGGGCTCATACAGTGATATAATGGGACTCACACTGTGATATAATGGGACTCACAGAGATACAATGGTGCTCACACAGAGATATATTGGGCCTCACACAGAGATATAATGGGACTCACACAGAAATATAATGGGATTCACGCAGTGATATCATGGGACTCACACTGAGATATAATGGGGTTCACACAGAGATATAATGGGGCTCACACAGTGATATCATGGGACTCACACAGAGATGTAGGGCTCGATTTTAGGAGCGTGTTTCTGGCGGGTTACCAGCGGGGTGGCCCCAAAAATCCCGATCTCCGGTCACGTGACCGGATCGCGACGAAATCCCGGCCACTTCCGGGTACTGCGCTGACGTGCGGGGCTGCGCGCGCAAGCCCCGCTGGTGGGAATCCCGCAGGCAATTAAAGCCAGCAGGGTTCCACTTGAGAGTACTTACCTTGCTCGTTGTGGTCAGTTAATGAGCTGAAGCAGCTGTCAAAAGAGGAAGTGTGGGATTTTAGGTTCAAGGCAGTGAGTTTCCCATACTGCGGGAAACAGTCTCCCTCCAACCAGGCGTGTTGCAGCCAGCAGCCTGTGGCAGGTGCCAAGGTGCGCTCCACGGGGGAGAGCCCTCACCCACGCAGGAGGCTACCGCGTCACATAGGGCAACCCCTGCCCTCCACCACCCCCCGCCAAGCCAGAGGACAGACCGACACGAAACCGCAGCCCCAGTCCGAGGAACCACACACCTACCCTGCACAACCCCTCAGACCAACACCTGCCAGTTGGGTGGTGTGTGGAGACCCTCGGAGGACGCAAAGCATGACCAGCACCAGCAGCCTTGCAGTCCACGCCGTCCGCCGCAGAGACGTCGATCCCCCCAACACGGTGTTGTTGCACGCCCACCTGCACAGCAGGAGGGAGGGCTACCGCAGAGAGAGACGCGTCGCAGAGGGCACTACCCTCGCCACAGGGTCCACAGACCGAGGCGCAGCTCCCCGGACCTCTCCGAGCAGCAGTGCACAGGGAGGCGCAGATTCGCTCGACATGTAGTCGTGGAGATCTGCTGCCTCTTTCATGCCGAGCTGCTCCTGGCTGGCCCCAGCACCAACTGCTTACCTGTCGCTGGCAAAGTCACCACTGCCCTCCACACCTTCTCCTCCGCATCCTTCCAGGGTGCAGCCGGCTACACCGCCGATGTCTTTCAGTCGTCTGCGCGGACGAGCCCTGCAAATACACCTGCACCTACTCTGCAGTAACACGATGGGTGGCATCAGTGGTGGGTCCTCATAGTGATACCCAGGAGCGGGCATTATTGGACACAACGGACAGGATTCGCGGAGACATGGCAGTGGTGGTGTCAATATAATGTGTGCTGTTTGTTGCTCTGAAATTCAATATGGGTAACACCCATGACAAACCCTCAGACACCCTTGTGCACCCCCTTCAAGCTGACGAGACGTTTGCCTTACGCTGCCTACTGCACACATGTGATGCATGCCCTGTGGCTGCAGCACAGGTGGTGGCAGGTTGAGTGAGGCTGGCCGTGAGGGAGATGCACGAGAGGGTGAGTATGGGATGGAGCCATGAGATTGTATGAGGATTGGGTTGCGTGTTAGTGGCAGGATGAGTACTGGCGAGGTGAGTAGGTGGAGGTAAGATGAGGATGGGGTGTGAGTGGGTATGAAGGGTGATGTGACAGAATAGTGTTGGCAGTGCCGAAGGAGATTTGGGGTGGGGGCAGTGTTGTGGCAGACGGAGTGTAGGGGAAAGACTTCGTGTTCTCACTGTGGCGGACCTACTGCGGTCATTGCAGCGCCTCCTGCACTGTATGCAGGTGGGCGATATGTTGGTGGCGCAGGTGACCCCCTCTGCCACCTCGAGCCAGGCCTTCTTGGTGGCAGAGGCAGGCCGCTTCCTCCCGCCCGCCGGGGGGAAGATCTGTGTCCTCCCCCTCCTCCTCACCCCATCTGATGATAGCTGGGGTGAGGCATCATTAAACTTGGAGCAGCCTTCCCCCTGGGCTGCTCCATGCTGCAATTTGTCCCATTGGTTGCAGCATCTGTCAGTGGAGGACTGCCCCTTTAACTAGAGAGCCGCCAGCTGACAGATCGTACTGCGCATGCGCAGCCCGACCGACGCACAGGCCAGCGCCGTGGATCCCGGAGGAGCAGGTAATTGATTCCTATTAGTGGGTTGCCTGCTACGATCGCGTGGGCAACCCACTAATTTCGCCGTCCGCGTTTTCGACGCTCCCGGAGGACCACCCGCTGGGAACCCGCAGGCCTGCTAAATTCGAGCCCATAGTGGGGCTCACACACAGATATAATGAGATTCACACAGAGATATAATGAGATTCACACAGAGATATAATGGGACTCACACAGAGATATAATGGGACTCACACAGAGATATAATGGGACTCACACAGAGATATAATTGGATTCACACAGAGATATAATTGGACTCACACAGAGATATAATGGGACTCACACAGAGATATAATTGGATTCATGCAGAGATATAATTGGATTCATACAGAGATATAATGGGGTTCACACAGAGAAATAGTTGGACTCACACAGAGATATAATTGGATTCATACAGAGATCTAATGGGACTCACACTGAGATATATTTGGATTCACACACACAGATATAATTAGATTCACACAGAGATATAATGAGATTCACACAGAGATATAATGAGATTCACACAGTGATATAATGGGACTCTCACAGAGATATAATGGGACTCACACTGAGATATAATGGGACTCACTCAGAGATATAATGGGATTCACACAGAGATATAATAGAGCTCACACAGAGATATCATGGGGCTCACAAAGTGATATAATGGGACTCACACAGTGATATAATGTGGCTCCCACAGAGTTATAATGGGACTCACAGAGATATAATGGTGCTCACACAGAGATATATTGGGACTCACACTGAGAAAAAATGGAACTCACACAGTGATATAATGGGATTCACACAGAGATATAATGGAACTGACACAGATATATACAGGGGCTCACACAGACAGATATAATAAGATTCACACTGAGATATAATGGGACTCACACAGAGATATAATGGGACTCACACTGAGATATAATGAGATTCACACAGAGATATAATGGGACTCACACAGAGATATAATGGGACTCACACTGAGAAAAAATGGAACTCACACAGTGATATAATGGGATTCACACAGAGATATAATGTGGCTCACACAGAGTTATAATGGGACTCACACAGAGATATAGTGGGGCTCACACAGATATAATGGGATTCACACAGAGATATAATAGAGCTCACACAGAGATATAATGGGACTCACACTGAGATACATTTGGATTCACACACACAGATATAATGAGATTCACACAGAGATATAATGAGATTCACACAGAGATATAATGGGACTCTCACAGAGATATAATGGGACTCACACAGAGATATAATGGGATTCACACAGAGATATTATAGAGCTCACACAGAGATATAATGGGCTCACAAAGTGATATAATGGGACTCACACTGAGATACATTTGGATTCACACACACAGATATAATGAGATTCACACAGAGATATAATGAGATTCACACAGTGATATAATGGGACTCACACAGTGATATAATGGGACTCACACAGTGATATAATGGGACTCACACAGAGATATAATGGGACTCTCACAGAGATATAATGGGACTCACACTGAGATATAATGGAGCTCACACAGAGATATAATGGGGCTCACAAAGTGATATAATGGGACTCACACAGTGATATAATGTGGCTCACACAGAGTGATAATGGGACTCACACAGTGATATAATGGGTCACACAGTGATATAATGGGACTCACACAGAGATATAGTGGGGCTCACTCAGAGATATAATGGGATTCACACAGAGATATAATAGAGCTCACACAGAGATATAATGGGCTCACAAAGTGATATAATGGGACTCACACAGTGATATAATCTGGCTCACACAGAGTTATAATGGGACTCACAGAGATATAATGGAACTGACACAGATATATACAGCGGCTCACACAGACAGATATAATGAGATTCACACTGAGATATAATGGGACTCACACAGTGATATAATGGGGCTCACACAGTGATATAATGGGACTCACACAGAGTTATAATGGGATTCACACAGAGATATAATGGGACTCACACAGAGATATAATGGGACTCACACTGAGAAAAAATGGAACTCACACAGTGATATAATGGGATTCACACAGAGATATAATGTGGCTCACACAGAGTTATAATGGGACTCACACAGAGATATAGTGGGGCTCACACAGATATAATGGGATTCACACAGAGATATAATAGAGCTCACACAGAGATATAATGGGACTCACACTGAGATACATTTGGATTCACACACACAGATATAATGAGATTCACACAGAGATATAATGAGATTCACACAGAGATATAATGGGACTCTCACAGAGATATAATGGGACTGTCACAGAGATATAATGGGACTCACACTGAGTTATAATGGGACTCACACAGAGATATAATGGGATTCACACAGAGATATAATGTGGCTCACACAGAGCGATAATGGGACTCACACAGTGATATAATGGGACTCACACAGTGATATAATGGGACTCACACAGAGATATAGTGGGACTCGCACAGAAATATAATGGGATTCACGCAGTGATATAATGGGACTCACACAGAGATATAATGGGGCTCACACAGAGATATAATGGGGCTCACACAGTGATATAATGGGACTCACACAGTGATATAATGGGACTCACACAGAGATATAATGGGACTCACACAGAGATATAATGGGATTCACGCAGTGATATAATGGGACTCACACAGCGATATAATGGGACTCACACAGTGATATACTGGGGCTCACACAGTGATATGCTGGGGCTCACACAGAGATATAATGGGATTCATACAGAGATATAATGGGACTGACACAGAGATATAATGGGACTCACACAGAGATATAATGGGACTCACACAGAGATATAGTTGGATTCATACAGAGATATAATGGGATTCACACAGAGATATAATTGGACTCACACAGAGATATAATTGGATTCATACAGAGATATAATGGGACTCACACTGAGATATATTTGGATTCACACACACAGATATAATGAGATTCACACAGAGATATAATGAGATTCACACAGAGATATAATGAGATTCACACAGAGATATAATGGGACTCTCACAGAGATATAATGGGACTCTCACAGAGATATAATGGGACTCACACTGAGTTATAATGGGACTCACACAGAGATATAATGGGATTCACACAGAGATATAATAGAGCTCACACAGAGATATCATGGGGCTCACAAAGTGATATTATGGGACTCTCACAGTGATCTTATGTGGCTCACACAGAGTTATAATGGGACTCACAGAGATATAATGGTGCTCACACAGAGATATATTGGGACTCACACAGAGATATAATGGGACTCACACAGAGATATAATGGAACTGACACAGATATATACAGGGGCTCACACAGACAGATATAATGAGATTCACACTGAGATATAATGGGACTCACAGAGATATAATGGGATTCACACAGAGATATAATAGAGCTCACACAGAGATAGAATGGGACTCTCACAGAGATATAATGGGCTCACAAAGTGATATAATGGGACTCACACTGAGATACATTTGGATTCACACACACAGATATCATGAGATTCACACAGAGATATAATGAGATTCACACAGTGATATAATGGGACTCACACAGTGATATAATGGGACTCACACAGAGATATAATGGGACTCTCACAGAGATATAATGGGACTCACACTGAGATATAATGGAGCTCACACAGAGATATAATGGGGCTCACAAAGTGATATAATGGGACTCACACAGTGATATAATGTGGCTCACACAGAGTGATAATGGGACTCACACAGAGTGATAATGGGACTCACACAGTGATATAATGGGTCACACAGTGATATAATGGGACTCACACAGAGATATAGTGGGGCTCACTCAGAGATATAATGGGATTCACACAGAGATATAATAGAGCTCACACAGAGATATAATGGGCTCACAAAGTGATATAATGGGACTCACACAGTGATATAATCTGGCTCACACAGAGTTATAATGGGACTCACAGAGATATAATGGAACTGACACAGATATATACAGCGGCTCACACAGACAGATATAATGAGATTCACACTGAGATATAATGGGACTCACACAGTGATATCATGGCGCTCACACAGTGATATAATGGGACTCACACAGAGTTATAATGGGATTCACACAGAGATATAATGGGACTCACACAGAGATATAATGGGACTCACACTGAGAAAAAATGGAACTCACACAGTGATATAATGGGATTCACACAGAGATATAATGTGGCTCACACAGAGTTATAATGGGACTCACACAGAGATATAGTGGGGCTCACACAGATATAATGGGATTCACACAGAGATATAATAGAGCTCACACAGAGATATAATGGGACTCACACTGAGATACATTTGGATTCACACACACAGATATAATGAGATTCACACAGAGATATAATGAGATTCACACAGAGATATAATGGGACTCTCACAGAGATATAATGGGACTGTCACAGAGATATAATGGGACTCACACTGAGTTATAATGGGACTCACACAGAGATATAATGGGATTCACACAGAGATATAATGTGGCTCACACAGAGCGATAATGGGACTCACACAGTGATATAATGGGACTCACACAGTGATATAATGTGGCTCACACAGAGTTATAATGGGACTCACAGAGATATAATGGTGCTCACACAGAGATATATTGGGACTCACACAGAGATATAATGGAACTGACACAGATATATACAGGGGCTCACACAGACAGATATAATGAGATTCACACTGAGATATAATGGGACTCACAGAGATATAATGGGATTCACACAGAGATATAATAGAGCTCACACAGAGATAGAATGGGACTCTCACAGAGATATAACGGGACTCACACAGAGATATAATGGGACTCACACAGTGATATAATGGGACTCACACAGAGATATCATGGGGCTCACAAAGTGATATAATGGGACTCACACAGTGATATAAGGTGGCTCACACAGAGTTATAATGGGATTCACACAGAGATATAATAGAGCTCACACAGAGATATAATGGGCTCACAAAGTGATATAATGGGACTCACACTGAGATACATTTGGATTCACACACACAGATATCATGAGATTCACACAGAGATATAATGAGATTCACACAGTGATATAATGGGACTCACACAGTGATATAATGGGACTCACACAGAGATATAATGGGACTCTCACAGAGATATAATGGGACTCACACTGAGATATAATGGAGCTCACACAGAGATATAATGGGGCTCACAAAGTGATATAATGGGACTCACACAGTGATATAATGTGGCTCACACAGAGTGATAATGGGACTCACACAGTGATATAATGGGTCACACAGTGATATAATGGGACTCACACAGAGATATAGTGGGGCTCACTCAGAGATATAATGGGATTCACACAGAGATATAATAGAGCTCACACAGAGATATAATGGGCTCACAAAGTGATATAATGGGACTCACACAGTGATATAATCTGGCTCACACAGAGTTATAATGGGACTCACAGAGATATAATGGAACTGACACAGATATATACAGCGGCTCACACAGACAGATATAATGAGATTCACACTGAGATATAATGGGACTCACACAGTGATATAATGGGGCTCACACAGTGATATAATGGGACTCACACAGAGTTATAATGGGATTCACACAGAGATATAATGGGACTCACACAGAGTTATATTGGGATTCACACAGTGATATAATAGGACTCACACAGAGATATAATGGGGTTCACACAGAGATATAATGGGACTCACACAGAGATATAATTGGATTCATACAGAGATATAATGGGATTCACACAGAGATATAATTGGACTCACACAGAGATATAATTGGATTCATACAGAGATATAATGGGACTCACACTGAGATACATTTGGATTCACACACACAGATATAATGAGATTCACACAGAGATATAATGAGATTCACACAGAGATATAATGGGACTCTCACAGAGATATAATGGGACTGTCACAGAGATATAATGGGACTCACACTGAGTTATAATGGGACTCACACAGAGATATAATGGGATTCACACAGAGATATAATGTGGCTCACACAGAGCGATAATGGGACTCACACAGTGATATAATGGGACTCACACAGTGATATAATGGGACTCACACAGAGATATAGTGGGACTCGCACAGAAATATAATGGGATTCACGCAGTGATATAATGGGACTCACACAGAGATATAATGGGGCTCACACAGAGATATAATGGGGCTCACACAGTGATATAATGGGACTCACACAGTGATATAATGGGACTCACACAGAGATATAATGGGACTCACACAGAGATATAATGGGATTCACGCAGTGATATAATGGGACTCACACAGAGATATAATGGGGTTCACACAGAGATATAATGGGACTCACACAGTGATATACTGGGGCTCACACAGAGATATAATTGGATTCATACAGAGATATAATGGGACTCACACTGAGATATATTTGGATTCACACACACAGATATAATGAGATTCACACAGAGATATAATGAGATTCACGCAGAGATATAATGGGACTCTCACAGAGATATAATGGGACTCACACTGAGTTATAATGGGACTCACACAGAGATATAATGGGATTCACACAGAGATATAATAGAGCTCACACAGAGATATCATGGGGCTCACAAAGTGATATTATGGGACTCACAGAGATATAATGGTGCTCACACAGAGATATATTGGGACTCACACAGAGATATAATGGAACTGACACAGATATATACAGGGGCTCACACAGACAGATATAATGAGATTCACACTGAGATATAATGGGACTCACAGAGATATAATGGGATTCACACAGAGATATAATAGAGCTCACACAGAGATAGAATGGGACTCTCACAGAGATATAACGGGACTCACACAGAGATATAATGGGACTCACACAGTGATATAATGGGACTCACACAGAGATATAGTGGGGCTCACACAGAGAAATGATGGGGCTCACACAGTGATATAATGGGACTCACACAGTGATATGATGGGATTCACACAGAGATATAATGGAGCTCACACAGAGATATCATGGGGCTCACAAAGTGATATAATGGGACTCACACAGTGATATAAGGTGGCTCACACAGAGTTATAATGGGACTCACACAGTGATATAATGGGTCTCACACAGTGATATAATGGGACTCACACAGAGATATAGTGGGGCTCACTCAGAGATATAATGGGATTCACACAGAGATATAATAGAGCTCACACAGAGATATAATGGGCTCACAAAGTGATATAATGGGACTCACACAGTGATATAATGGGATTCACACAGAGATATAATGGAGCTTACACAGAGATATAATGGGGCTCACACAGTGATATAATGGGATTCACACAGTGATATAATGTGGCTCACACAGTTGTAATGGGACTCACACAGAGATATAGTGGGGCTCACACAGAGATATAATGGGACTCACACAGAGATATAATTGGATTCATACAGAGATATAATGGGATTCACACAGAGATATAATTGGACTCACACAGAGATATAATTGGATTCATACAGAGATATAATGGGACTCACACTGAGATATATTTGGATTCACACACACACAGATATAATGAGATTCACACAGAGATATAATGAGATTCACACAGAGATATAATGGGACTCTCACAGAGATATAATGGGATTCCCACAGAGATATAATGGGACTCACACTGAGTTATAATGGGACTCACACAGAGATATAATGGGATTCACACAGAGATATAATAGAGCTCACACAGAGATATCATGGGGCTCACAAAGTGATATTATGGGACTCTCACAGTGATATAATGTGGCTCACACAGAGTTATAATGGGACTCACAGAGATGTAATGGGTCTCACACAGAGATATAATGGAAATGACACAGATATATACAGCGGCTCACACAGACAGATATAATGAGATTCACACTGAGATATAATGGGACTCACACAGAGATATAATGGGATTCACACAGAGATATAATGGAACTCTCACAGAGATATAATGGGACTCACACTGAGATATAATGGGACTCACACAGAGATATAGTGGGGCTCACACAGAGATATAATGGGGCTCACACAGTGATATAATGGGACTCACACAGTGTTATAATGGGACTCACACAGAGATATAATGGGACTCACACAGAGATATAATGGGACTCACACAGAGATATAATTGGACTCACACAGAGATATAATGGGACTCACACAGATATATGATGGGATTCACACAGTGATATAATGGGACTCACACAGATATAATGGGGTTCACACAGAGATATAATGGGACTCACACAGTGATACACTGGGGCTCACACAGTGATATACTGGGGATCACACAGAGATATAATGGGGCTCACACAGAGATATAATGGGATTCACACCGAGATATAATAGAGCTCACACAGAGGTATAATGGGACTCACACAGTGATATAATGTGGCTCACACAGAGCGATAATGGGACTCACACAGTGATATAATGGGACTCACACAGTGATATAATGGGACTCACACAGTGATATAATTGGACTCACACAGAGATATAATGGGGCTCACACAGAAAAATAATGGGATTCACGCAGTGATATAATGGGACTCACACAGAGATATAATGGGGCTCACACAGAGATATAATGGGGCTCACACAGAGATATAATGGGGCTCACACAGAGATATAATGGGATTCACGCAGTGATATAATGGGACTCACACAGTGATTTAATGTGGCTCACACAGAGCGATAATGGGACTCACACAGTGATATAATGGGACTCACACAGTGATATAATGGGACTCACACAGTGATATAATGGGACTCACACAGTGATATAATTGGACTCACACAGAGATATGGTGGGACTCGCACAGAAATATAATGGGATTCACGCAGTGATATAATGGGACTCACACAGAGATATAATGGGGCTCACACAGAGATATAATGGGGCTCACACAGAAATATAATGGGATTCACGCAGTGATATAATGGGACTCACACAGAGATATAATGGGGCTCACACAGAGATATAATGGGGCTCACACAGAGATATAATGGGATTCACGCAGTGATATAATGGGACTCACACAGAGATATAATGGGACTCACACAGAGATATAATGGGACTCACACAGTGATATAATGGGACTCACACAGAGATATAGTGGGACTCACACAGAGATATAGTGGGACTCGCACAGAAATATCATGGGATTCACGCAGTGATATAATGGGACTCACACAGAGATATAATGGGGCTCACACAGAGATATAATGGGGCTCACACAGTGATATAATGGGACTCACACAGTGATATAATGGGACTCACACAGAGATATAATGGGATTCACACAGAGATATAATGGGACTCACACAGTGATATACTGGGGCTCACACAGTGATATACTGGGGCTCACACAGAGATATAATGAGATTCACACATCGGTATAGATCTTTGGGGAATGGCTGCTTGGGGTGAGACTTGAGAATGCGGAAGAGGGAGAGTAGGAGAATGGGGCTTTGGGAGAGATTGAGACTGGCGAATAAAGGAGATGGAGGCTGCGGAATGGAGGAGAGGAAGACTGGAGAATAAGATTTGGCAAGAGATGGAGACGGAAACGGGGGATTGGGGTGAGAGGGAGTGTCGGGTATCGGGGCTCAGGCAGTGATGGGGATTGGGGAATGGGAGCTCAGGGGATTGATGGAGAGTGGTGATTGGGAGCTTGGGGAGAGGGAGAGTTGGGAATGGGGCTTCAGGGACTGATGGAGAATAGGGACTGGGAGCTCGGGAGAGGGAGACTGGGGAATGGGAAATCAGAGAGAGAGTGCGATTGGGGAATGAGGACTCGGAGTAAGATTGAGACTGGGGTATAGCGGCTCTGAGAGTGAGGGAGCCCAGAGAATGGAGGAGAGGGAGATTGGGGAATGGGGGTTCGGTGCATAGATGGAGACTGGGTATAGCTGAAGCACAGAGCGCATTGCGAACAGAGTGGATCATGAATCGAGTGTGAACTTGAGAATTTGGTGACAGTTAACAGAGAGGAGGATCTCTGAGAGACCCGACATAAAAGGGTAGGTTAATCTGGGTAAGTAAAGAGTAAGTAAATTTATAATAAAGTATCTAAAGGGAATTTTTAAAAAGTTTCTAAATATAATGGACAGGCAGCTGAGACCCATCACCTGCAATTCCTGCACCATGTGGGAACTTCAGGACATTTCATGTGTCCGGGAGGGCCACGTGTGCAGGAAATGCCTCCAGTTGCTCGAGCTCAAGCTGAGGGTTTCTGAGCTTGAGGGGCGGTTGGAGTCACTGCAGAGCGCAGGGGAGGCTGAAAGTTTCCTGGATCGTACATCCCAGGAGGTGCTCACCCCCCAGTCACAGAGAGTTCAGGATAGCAAGTGGGTGGCCGTCCGAGAGGGTAAGAAGAGGCAGGAAGTGCAGGAGCCTTCTGGGTGTGTGGCACTCTCAAACCGGTAATCAGCATTGAATATCAGTGAGGGTGACGACACCTCGAAGGAGTGCAGTCCTGAGCAAGTCACCAGGGGGCAAAGGGCTGCAAAGGGGAGCACAGTGAAGTGTAGAAATGCAGTCGGGGATTCGATTGTCAGGGGGACAGACAGGCGTTTCTGTGACTGACGATGTGAATCCTGCATGATGTGTTTCCTCCCTGGTGCCTGGGTAAAGGACATCACGGAGAGGGGAACAGCCAGAAGTCATGGTCCATGTGGGAACCAATAACATAGGAAAGGAAAGGGATGAGGGCCTGTGGCCAGAGTTTCAGGAGCTCGGGAGAATGTTAAGAAGCAGGATCTCTGGATCACTCCCATTGCACATGCTAGTGAGTACAGGAAAAGGGAGATAAAGCAGGTTAATATGTGGCTAGAGGGAGCGCTTCAGATTCTAGGGGCATTGGGACCAGTTCTGGGGCAGGACGGAAGGGTTGCACCTCAACAGAGCTGAGACCAATATCCTAGTGGAAAGGTTCACTAGCGCTGAGGGGGAGGGTTTACGGGTATGATAGTACAGTAGTTATGTTACTGGACTAGTAATCCAGAGGCCTGGACTAATAATCCGGAGTCATGAGTTCAAATCCCGTCACGGCAGCTGGGGAATTTAAATTCAATTAATTAAATTAAATCTGGAATTAAAAAACTAGTATCAGTAATGATGGCCATGGAACGACCAGATTGTCGTAAAAACCCATCTGGTTCACTGATGTCCTTTAGGGAAGGAAACCTGCCGTCCTTACCCGGTCTGGCCGATATGTGACTCCAGACCCACTGCAACGTAGTTGATTCTTAATCGCCCTCTGAAATGGCCTCGCAAGCCACTCAATTGTACAATCTATCTACAAAAAGTCACAAGAAGAATAAAATCGGAAGGGCCACTAGGCACCGGACACGACAAAGGCAAACCAAGCCCAGTCGACCCTGCAAAATCCTCCTCACCAACATCTGGGACTTGTGCCAAAATTGGGAGAACTGTCCCACAGACTAGTCAAGCAACAGGCTGACATAGCCATACTCACAGAATCATATCTTTCAGCCAACGTCCCAGACTCTTCCATCACCATCCCTGGGTATGTCCTGTCCCACCGGCAGGACAGACCCACCAGAGGTGGCGGTACAGTGATATACAGTCAGGAGGGAGTGGCCCTGGGAGTCCTCAACATTGACTCTGGACCCCATGAAATCTCATGGCATCAGGTCAAACATGGGCAAGGAAACCTCCTGCTGATTACCACCTACCGCCCTCCCTCAGCTGATGAATCAGTCCTCCTCCATGTTGAGCACCAATTGGAGGAAGCACTGAGGGTAGCAAGGGCACAGAATGTACTCTGGGAGGGGGACTTCAATGTCCATCACCAAGAGTGGCTCGGTAGCACCACTACTGACCGAGCTGGCCAAGTCCTGAAGGACATAGCTGCCAGACCGGGCCTGCGGCAGGTGGTGAGAGAACCAACACGAGGGAAAAACCTACTTGGCCTCGTCCTCACCAATCTACCTGTCACAGATGCATCTGTCCATGATAGTATTGGTAGGAGTGACCACTGAACAGTGCTTGTGCAGACAAGGTCCCATCTTCACACTGAGGACACCATCCAACGTGTTGTGTGGCACTACCACCGTGCTAAATGGGATAGATTCAGAACAGATCTAGCAGCTCAAAACTGGGCATCCATGAGGCATTGTGGGCCATCAGCAGCAGCAGAATTGTATTCCAGCACAATCTGTAACCTCATGGCCCGGCATATTCCTCACTCTACCATTACCAACAAGTCAGGAGATCAACTCTAGTTCAAGGAGGAGTGTAGAAGAGCATGCCAGGAGCAGCACCAGGCGTACCTAAAAATGAGGTACCAGCCTGGTGAAGCTACAACTCAGGACTACATGCATGCTAAACAGCAGAAGCAACATGCTATAGACAGAGCTAAGCGATTCCACAACCAACGGATCAGATCAAAGCTCTGCAGTCCTGCCACATCCAGTCGTGAATGGTGGTGGACAATTAAACAACTAACGGGAGGAGGAGGCTCTGCAAACATCCCCATCCTCAATGATGGCAGAGTCCAGCACGTGAGTGCAAAAGACAAGGCTGAAGCGTTTGCAACCATCTTCAGCCAGAAGTGCCGAGTGGATGATCCATCTCAGCCTACTCCCGATATCCCCACCATCACGGAAGCCAGTCTTCGGCCAATTCGATTCACTCCACGTGATATCAAGAAACGGTTGAGTGCACTGGATACAGCAAAGGCTATGGGCCCCGACAACATCCCAGCTGTAGTGCTGAAGACTTGTGCTCGAGAACTAGCCGCACCTCTAGCCAAACAGTTCCAGTACAGCTACAACACTGGCATCCACCCGACAATGTGGAAAATTGCCCAGGTATGTCCGGTACACAAAAAACAGGACAAATCCAATCCGGCCAATTACCGCCCCATCAGTCTACTCTCAATCATCAGCAAAGTGATGGAAGGTGTCGTCGACAGTGCTATCAAGCGGCACTTACTCACCAATAACCCGCTCACCGATGCACAGTTTGGGTTCCGCCAGGACCACTCGGCTCCAGACCTCATTACAGCCTTGGTCTAAACATGGACAAAAGAGCTGAATTCCAGAGGTGAGGTGAGAGTGACTGCCCTTGACATCAAGGCAGCATTTGACCGAGTGTGGCACCAAGGAGCCCTAGTAAAATTGAAGTCAATGGGAATCAGGGGGAAAACTCTCCAGTGGCTGGAGTCATACCTAGCACAAAGGAAGATGGTAGTGGTTGTTGGAGGCCAATCATCTCAGCCCGAGGACATTAGTGCAGGAGTTCCTCAGGGCAGTGTCCTTGGCCCAACCATCTTCAGCTGCTTCATCAATGACCTTCTCTCCATCATAAGGACAGAAACGGGGTTGTTCGCTGATGACTGCACAGTGTTCAATTCCATTCGCAACCCCTCAGATAATGAAGCAGTCCGAGCCCGCATGCAGCAAGACTGGGACAACATCCAGGCTTGGGCTCATAAGTGGCAAGTAACATTCGTGCCAGACAAGTGCCAGGCATTGACCATCTCCAACAAGAGAGAGTCTAACCACCTCCACTTGACATTCAACGGCATTACCATCACCGAATCCCCCACCACCAACATCCTGGGGGTCACCATTGACCAGGAACTTAACAGGACCAGCCACATAAATACTGAGGCTACAAGAGCAGGTCAGAGGCTGGGTATTCTGTGGTGAGTGACTCACCTCCTGACTCCCCAAAGCCTTTCCTCCATCTACAAGGCACAAGTCAGGAGTGTGATGGAATACTCTCCACTTGCCTGGATGAGTGCAGCTCCAACAACACTTAAGAAGCTCGACACCATCCAGGACAAAGCAGCCCGCTTGATTGACACCCCATCCACCACCCTAAACATTCACTCCCTTCACCACCAGCGCACTGTGGCTGCAGTGTGTACCATCCACAGGATGCACTGCAGCAACTCGCCAAGGCTTCTTCAACAACACCTCCCAAACCTGCGACCTCCACCACCTAGAAGGACAAGAGCAGCAGGATACATGGGAACACCACAACCTGCACGTTCCCCTCCAAGTCACACACCATCCCGACTTGGAAATATATCGCCGTTCCTTCATCATTGCTGGGTTAAAATCCTGGAACTCCCTTCCTAACAGCACTGTGGGAGAACCTTCACCAGATGGACTGCAGCGGTTCAAGAAGGCGGCTCACCACCACCTTCTCAAGGGAAATTAGGGAATGGCAATAAATGCTGGACTTGCCAGCGACGCCCACATCCCGTGAACAAATTTTAAAAACTAATTTGGCAGGGGGATGGGCACCAGGATGTCGCATTGTAAAAGGAGAAACAAAGTGCACAAAGGATTGGAAGAGACAGATAGCACTAGAGTAAGAAATAGTACAGTATTAGGTGGGATCAGACTAAGAGAGAGTATAAGGAAGTCTAAGACTGGTTTGCAGTGCATGTGTATAAACGCACAAAGCCTGGTAAACAAGGTCGGTGAGCTGCAGGCGCAAATAGCCACATGGGAATATGATGTCGTGGCGATAACGGAGACCTGGCTCAAAAAAGGGCCGGATTGGGTACTAAATATTCCTGGATACAAGGTGTTCAGGAAAGATAGGGAAGGAAGGAAAGAAAGGAGGGGGGTGGCAGTATTGATTAAGGAGAATATTGCAGTGCTCGAGAGAGAGGATGTCCTGGAGGGGTCAAGGACAGAATCTATTTGGTTAGAGTTAAGAAACAAGAGAGGTGCCATTACACTACCGGGTGTATTCTATAGGCCACCAACTAGTGGGAGGGATACAGAGGAGCAAATTTGCAGGGAAATTACAGGGAGGTGCAAGAACCATAGAGCAGTGATAACAGGGGACTTCAACTATCCTGATATAAACTGGGATAGTAATAGTGTAAAGGGCAGAGAGGGGGAGGAATTTCTGAAGTGTGTTCAAGAGAATTTTCTTGATCAGTACATTTCCAGCCCAATGAGGAAGGTGGCATTGCTGGATCTGGTTCTGGGGAATGAGGTGGGTCAAGTGGAGCAAGTGTCAGTGGGGGAACATTTAGGGAACAGCGATCATAATATCATAAGGTTTAGAATAGCTATGGAAATGGACACAGAGCAATCTCGAGTAAAAATACTTAATTGGAGGAGGGCCAATTTCAGTGGGTTGAGAACAGATCTGGCCCGGGTAAATTGGATTCAAAGATTGGCAGGAAAAACTAATTGAACAATGGGTGGCCTTTAAAGAAAAGATGGTTCGGGAACAGTCTAGGTACATTCCCACGAGGGGGAAAGGGAGGGCAACCAAAGCCAGAGCTCCCTGGCTGATAAAAGAGATAGAGAGTAAGATGAAGCAGAAAAAGGGGGCATATGACAGATGTCAGGTTGATAACACAAGTGAGAACCAGGTAGAATATAGAAAGTTCAGAGGGGAAGTGAAAAAGGAAATAAGAGGGGCAAAGAGAGAGTATGAGAATAGACTGGCGGCCAACATAAAAGGGAATCCAAAAGTTTTCTACAGGCACGTAAATAGTAAACGGGTAGTAAGAGTTGGGGTGGGGCTGACTCGGGACCAAAAAGGAGATCTACTCATGAAGGCAGAGGTCATGGCAGAGATACTAATTGAGTATTTTGTATCTGTCTTTACCAAGGAAGAAGATGCTGCCAAAGTCACAGTAAAAGAGGAATCCAGGGTGCCTTGGCACTTTGGATACAAAACTGGCTTAGTGGCAGAAGGCAGAGGGTGATGGTCGAAGGTTGTTTTTGTGACTGGAAGCCTGTGGCCAGTGGGGTACCACAGGGATCGGTGCTGGGTCCCTTGCTGTTTGTGGTCGACATTAATGACTTGGATATGAATGTAAAAGGTATGATCAGTAAGTTCGCTGATGATACAAAGATTGGTAGGGTGGTAAATAGCGAGGAGGATAGCCTCACTCTGCAGGACGATATAGATGGGTTGGTCAGATGGACGGAACAGTGGCAAATGGAATTTAACCCGGAAAAGTGCGAGGTGATGCACTTTGGGGGGACTAACAAGGCAAGGGAATACACAATGAATGGGAGGACCCTTGGCAAGACAGAGGGTCAGAGGGATCTTGGTGTGCAAGTTCACAGATCCCTGAAGGCGGCGGAACAGGTAGATAAGGTGGTAAAGAAGGCATATGGGATACTTGCCTTTATTAGCCGAGGCATAGAATATAAGAGCAAGGAGGTTATGATGGAGCTGTATAAAACACTGGTTAGGCCACAGCTGGAGTACTGTGTGCAGTTCTGGTCGCCACACTACAGGAAGGATGTGATCGCTTTGGAGAGGGTGCAGAGGAGATTCACCAGGATGTTACCAGGGCTGGAGCGCTTCAGCTATGAAGAGAGACTGGGAAGATTGGGTTTGTTTTCCTTGGAGCAGAGGAGGCTGAGGGGGGACATGATTGAGGTGTACAAAATTATGAGGGGCACAGATAGGATGGATACTAAGGAGCTTTTTCCCTTCGTTGAGGGTTCTATAACAAGGGGGCATAGATTCAAGGTAAAAGGCGGGAGGTTTAGAGGGGATTTGAGAAAGAACTTTTTCACCCAGAGGGTGGTTGGAGTCTGGAACTCACTGCCGGAAAGGGTTGTGGAGGCAGGAACCCTCACAACATTCAAGAAGCATTTGGATGAGCACTTGAAATGCCATAGCATACAAGGCTACGGATCAAATGCTGGAATATGGGATTAGAGCAGACAGGGCTGATGGCCGGCGCGGACACGATGGGCCGAAGGGCCTCTATCCGTACTGTATAACTCTATGACTCTATGACTCTAGATACTGGATGGGTTAAAAATTGATAAAGAGGAGGTACTGGAAAGGCTGGCTGTACTTAAAGTAGATAAATCACCCGGTCCGGATGGGATGCATCCGAGGTTGCTGAGGGAAGTAAGGGTGGAAATTGCGGAGGTACTGGCCATAATCTTCCAAACATCTGTAGATACGGGGGTGGTGCCAGAGGACTGGAGAATTGCAAATGTTACACCCTTGTTCAAAAAAGGGTGTAAGGATAAACCCAGCAACTACAGGCCAGTCAGTTTAACCTCAGTGGTGGGGAAACTTTTAGAAAAGATAATCCAGGACAGAATTAACAGTCACTTGGACAAGTGTGGATTAATTAAGGAAAGCCAGCACGGATTTGTTAAAGGCAAATCATGTTTAACTAACTTGATTGAGTTTTTTGATGAGGTAACAGAGAGGGTTGATGAGGGTAGTGCGGTTGATGTTGTGTATATGGACTTTCAAAAGGCATTTGATAAAGTGCCACATAATAGACTTGTCAGCAAAATTGAAGCCCATGGAATAAAAGGGACAGTGGCAGCACGGATACAAAATTGGCTAAATGACAGGAAACAGAGAGTAGTGGTGAACGGTTGTTTTTCGGACTGGAGGGAGGTGTACAGTGGCGTTCCCCAGGGGTCGGTGCTGGGACCACTGCTTTTCTTGATATATATTAATGACTTGGACTTGGGTGTACAGGGCACAATTTCAAAATTTGGGGCTGACACAAAACTTGGAAGGGTAGTGAACAGTGAGGAGTGTAAACAATCTTACAACACCAGGTTATAGTCCAATCACAAGCTTTCGGAGGCTTCCTCCTTCGTCAGGTGAATGTCACATTCACCTGACAAAGAAGATAATCTCCGAAAGCTTGTGATTTTCAAATTAAATTGTTGGACTATAACCTGGTGTTGTAAGATTGTTTACATTTGTCAACCCCAGTCCATCACCGGCATCTCCACATAACAGTGAGAAGGATAGTGATAGACTTCAAGAGGTTATAGACAGGCTGGTGGAATGGGCGGACACGTGGCAGATGAAATTTAACACAGAAAAATGCGAAGTGATACATTTTGGCTGGAAGAGTGAGGGGAGGCAATATAAACCAGAGGGCACAATTCTAAAGGGGGTGCAGGAACAGAGAGACCTGGGGGTATATGTGCACAAATCGCTGAAGGTGGCAGGGCAGGTTGAGAAAGCGGTTAAAAAATCACATGGGTTCCTGGGCTTTATAAATGGAGGCATAGAGTACAAAAGCAAGGAAGTTATGATGAACCTTTATAAAACACTGGCTCGGCCACAGCTGGAGTATCGTGTCCAATTCTGGGCACTGCACTTTAGGAAGGATGTGAAGGCCTTAGAAAGGGTGCAGAAGAGATTTACTAGACTGATTCCAGGGATGAGGGACTTCAGTTATGTGGATAGACTGGAGAAGCTGGGGTTGTTCTCCTTGGAACAGAGATGGTTGAGAGGAGATTTGATAGAGGTATTCAAAATCATGAAGGGTTTAGATAAAGTAAATAAAAATAAACTGTTCTCATTGGTGGAAGGGTCAAGAACCAGAGGACACAGATTTAAGGTGATTGGTAAAAGGACCAAAGGTGACATGAGGAAAAACTTTTTTACGCAGTGAGTGGTTAGGATCTGGAATGTGCTGCCTGAAAGGGTGGTGGAGGCTGATTCAATCATGGCTTTCAAAAAGGAGTTGGATAAATACTTGAAGAGAAAAAATTTGCAGGACTACGGGGAAAGAGCAGGGGAATGGGTCTAACTGGATTGCTCTTACAATGAGCCAGCACGGGCTCGATGGGCTGAATGGCCTCCTTCTGTGCTGTAACCATTCTATGATCCTATGATAGGGGCTCGGGGGAGGAGAGGAGACTGTGGGATGGGGACTGAAAGAGAGATGGAGACTGGGGAATGGGGGCACGGGGGAGATAGAGACTGATGAATGGGGGCTCGGGGAGAGATGGAGACTGTTGAATGGGGGCTCTGGGAGAGAGGGAGACTGGAGAATGGGGGCTTTGGGAGAGATGGAGACTGGAGAATGGGGGCTTTGGGAGAGATGGAGACTGGAGAATGGGGGCATGGGGAGAGATGGAGACTGGAGAATGGGGTCTTTGGGAGAGATGGAGACTGGTGAATGGGTGCTCGGGGGAGAGATGGAGACTGGAGAATGGGGGCATGGGGAGAGATGGAGACTGGAGAATGGGGGCTTTGGGAGAGACGGAGACTGGTGAATGGGGGCTCGGGGGAGAGATGGAGACTGGTGAATGGGGGCTCGGGGAGAGATGGAGACTGGTGAATGGGGGCACGGGGGAGATAGAGGCTGGTGAATGGGGGCTTTGGGAGAGATGGAGACTGGTGAATGGGGGCTCGGGGAGAGATGGAGACTGTTGAATGGGGGCTCTGGGAGAGATGGAGACTGGAGAATGGGGGCTCGGGGGAGAGATGGAGACTGGTGAATGGGGGCTCGGGGAGAGATGGAAACAGGTGAATGGGGGCATGGGGAGAGATGGAGACTGGGAAATGGGGGCACGGGGGAGAGATGGAGACTGGTGAATGGGGGCTCGGGGAGAGATGGAGACTGGGGAATTGGGGTTTGGGGAATGATGGAGACTGGGGAATGGGGGTTTGGGGAATGATGGAGACTGGGGAATGGGGGATTGGGGAATGATGGAGACTTGGGAATGGGGGCTTGGGGAATGATGGAGACTGGGGAGTGGGGGTTCGGGGAGAGATGGAGACAGGGGAATGGGGGTTTGGGGAGAGATGAAGGCTGGTGAATGGAGATTTGGGGGAGGAGATGGAGTCTGGGAACTGGCCACCCGGAGGGAGAGATTAAGACTGAGGAATGGGTGGAGAGGGTGACTGGGGAATTGAGACTCGGTGAGTGATGGAAACTTGGGAATGGGTGATCGGGGGAGAGAGGATGACTGGGTAATGGGGGCTCAGGGGGAGTGATGGAGGCTATGGAATCTGTGCTCAGGGAGAGAGAGGGGGACTGAGGATTGGGAGCTTGTGGGGGAGACAGAGTCTGGGGAATGTGGGCTCGGGACGAGTGATGGAGGCAGGGGAATGGTGACGCGGGGAAGACATATGGAATGCGGAATGGGATCTTGGGGGGAAAGGAATACTGGGGAATGGGGTATTAGGGAGAGATCAAGAATGGGGAATGGGGGCTCAGGTTGTTGAGAGTAATTGGGGAATGGGGTCTCGGGGAGACAGGGAGACGGGAATAGGGGCTCGGGGGAGAGATGGAGACTGGGTAATGGGGGTCATGTGAGAGAGGGAGATTGGAGAATGGGGATAAGATGGCTCAAGGAGGGATGGAGATGTGGAATTTGGGAGCGAGGTGAGAGATGTATGAGGAATGGGGGTTCAGGAGGAGAGGGTGATGGAAATGGGCGTTCATTGAGAAAGAGAGGGAGGGAGACTGGGAATGAGGGCGCAGGGAGAGATGGAGACTTAGATATGGGTGCTCAGGGTTTGAGATGGGGACTGGGGAATGGAGGTTCGTGGAGAGGGAGGTAGGTTGGGGATTGGGAGCCTGAGGGGAGTGATGGGGACTGGGAAATGGGGGAATGTGAGCTCGGTGGACTGGGGAATGGGGGCTCGGGGAGGGAAGTGGAGTGGGGAATGGGGGCTCGGGGAGGGAAGTGGAGTGGGGAATGGGGGCTCGGGGAGGGAAGTGGAGTGGGGAATGGGGGCTCGGGGAGGGAAGTGGAGTGGGGAATGGGGGCTCGGGGAGGGAAGTGGAGTGGGGAATGGGGGCTCGGCAAGAGATGGAGACAAGGAATCGGGGCTTGGGGAATGATGGAAACTGGAGAATGGGGGCTTGTGGGGGGAGATGGAGTCTGTGGAATGGCCACTCGGTGGGGTGAGAGTGAGTCTGAGGAATGGGAGAGAGATGGAGACAGGGGAATTGGGGCTCAGAGATTGATGGAAACTAGGGAATGGATGCATGGGGAGAGAGGGGCGACTGGGGAATGGGGGCTCGGGGGGGAGAGATGGGGACTGAGATATGGGTACTCAGGGTGAGATGTAGACAGGAATGGGGGCATGTGTGGAGAGATTGAGAATGTTGAATGAGGGCTCAGGGAGAGAGGGAGACCGGGGAATGGGGGCTAGGGGAGAGATTGATGCGGAGTGGGAGTTCGGAAAGAGCAGGAGACTGTGGAGTTGAGGTATGGGGAGAGGTGGAACCTGCGGAATGGGGGTTCAGAGGGAGAGGTGGAGAATTATTAACGACTTCGATGAAGGCATAGAAAGTCTCATATCTAAGTTTGCCGATGACACAAAGATTGGTGGCATTGTAAGCAGTGTAGATGAAAACATCAAATTACAAAGCGATATTGATAGATTAGGTGAATGGGCAAAACTGTGGCAAATGGAATTCAATGTAGACAAATGTGAGGTCATCATTTTGGACCAAAAAGGATAGAACAGGGTACTTTCTAAATGGTAAAAAGTTAAAAACAGTGGATGTCCAAAGGGACTTAGGGGTTCAGGTACATAGATCATTGAAGTGTCATGAACAGGTGCAGAAAATAATCAATAAGGCAAATGGAATGTTGGCCTTTATATCTCGAGGACGGGAGTACAAGGGAGCAGAAGTTATGCTGCAGCTATACAAAACCCTGGTTAGACCGCACCTGGAGTACTGAGAGCAGTTCTGGGCACCGCACCTTCGGAAGGACATATTGGCCTTGGAGGGAGTGCAGCGTAGGTTTACTAGAATGATACCCGGACTTCAAGGGTTAAGTTACGAGGAGAGATTACACAAATTGGGTTTGTATTCTCTAGCGTTTCGAAGGTTAAGGGGTGATCTGATCGAAGTTTATAAGATATTAAGGGGAACAGATAGGGTGGATACTCCTTCCCTCGCCTCCCCTCCAATCCTCACCCTCCCCTCCACCCCTTCCCCTCCCTCCCCCTCCCTCCCCCTCCCCCATACCTCCTCCCTCCCATTCCACCCCTCCCACATACCCCCTCCCCACCCCCTCCCTCCACTCCCCCATACTCCCACCCTCCCCTCCCTCTCCCTCTCCCATACCCCCTCCCTTCCCCACCTTCCCCTCCCACACCCTCATCCGCACCACCCCTATACCCTCCATTCCCTCCTCCCCACCTCCTCTTTCCCCCTCGCTCCCCTCCCCCACCCACTCTCTCGCCTCTCTCCCACCATTTCCTTCCCTCTCCTTCACCCTTCCGTCTCATCACATTCTTCACCTCCAGTCCAGGACTAGAAACTTCCCTATGCTGATCTTCCAAGGAATTCCTGAGCCGATTTTGAAGATTCTGCTGATATTCCAGGATCTAAATGTGAGCCGGCTGTTTTGAGATGACTTTGTACGGTGGACAGTGCAGACTGTGGACCAGACCACCCCGGAGAGGAGGGTCCCCTCCTCACCACCCCGGAGAGGAGGGTCCCCTCCTCACCACCCCGGAGAGGAGGGTCCCCCCATCACCACCCCGGAGAGGAGGGTCCCCCCGTCACCACCCCGGAGAGGAGGATCCCCCCGTCACCACCCCAGAGAGGAGGGTCCCCCAATCACCACCCCAGAGAGGAGGGTCCCCCCGTCACCACCCCGGAGAGGAGGGTCCCCCCGTCACCACCCCGGAGAGGAGGGTCCCCCCCGTCACCACCCCAGAGAGGAGGGTCCCCCCGTCACCACCCCAGAGAGGAGGGTCCCCCCGTCACCACCCCAGAGAGGAGGGTCCCCCCGTCACCACCCCGGAGAGGAGGATCCCCCATCACCACTCCAGAGAGGAGGGTCCCCCCCGTCACCACCCCAGAGAGGAGGGTCCACTCCTCACCACCCCAGAGAGGAGGGTCCCCCCGTCACCACCCCGGAGAAGAGGGTCCCCCAATCACCACCCCGGAGAGGAGGGTCCACCCCATCACCACCCCAGAGAGGAGGGTCCACTCCTCACCACCCCGGAGAGGAGGGTCCCCCCGTCACCACCCCGGAGAGGAGGGTACCCCCGTCACCACCCCGGAGAGGAGGGACCCCCGTCACCACCCCCGGAGAGGAGGGACCCCCGTCACCACCCCGGAGAGGAGGGTCCCCCAATTACCACCCCGGAGAGGAGGGTCCCCCCATCACCACCCCAGAGAGGAGGGTCCCCCCGTCACCACCCCAGAGAGGAGGGTCCCCCCGTCACCACCCCGGAGAGGAGGGTCCCCCCGTCACCACCCCAGAGAGGAGGGTCCCCCCGTCACCACCCCGGAGAGGAGGGTCCCCTCGTCACCACCCCGGAGAGGAGGGTCCCCCCGTCACCACCCCAGAGAGGAGGGTCCCCCCGTCACCACCCCGGAGAGGAGGGTCCCCCCATCACCACCCCGGAGAGGAGGGTCCCCCCATCACCACCCCAGAGAGGAGGGTCCCCTCGTCACCACCCCGGAGAGGAGGGTCCCCTCGTCACCACCCCAGAGAGGAGGGTCCCCTCATCACCACCCCAGAGAGGAGGGTCCCCCCGTCACCACCCCAGAGAGGAGGGTCCCCCCGTCACCACCCCGGAGAGGAGGGTCCCCCCGTCACCACCCCGGAGAGGAGGGTTCCCCCGTCACCACCCCGGAGAGGAGGGTCCCCCAATCACCACCCCGGAGAGGAGGGTCCCCCCATCACCACCCCAGAGAGGAGGGTCCCCCCATCACCACCCCAGAGAGGAGGGTCCCCCCGTCACCACCCCGGAGAGGAGGATCCCCCCGTCACCACCCCGGAGAGGAGGGTCCCCTCGTCACCACCCCGGAGAGGAGGGTCCCCCCGTCACCACCCCAGAGAGGAGGGTCCCCCCGTCACCACCCCAGAGAGGAGGGTCCCCCCGTCACCACCCCGAGAGGAGGGTCCCCCCATCACCACCCCAGAGAGGAGGGTCCCCCCATCACCACCCCAGAGAGGAGGATCCCCCCGTCACCACCCCGGAGAGGAGGGTCCCCTCGTCACCACCCCAGAGAGGAGGGTCCCCTCGTCACCACCCCGGAGAGGAGGGTCCCCCCGTCACCACCCCGGAGTGGAGGGTCCCCCCGTCACCACCCAGGAGAGGAGGGTCCCCCCGTCACCACCCCGGAGAGGAGGGTTCCCCCGTCACCACCCCGGAGAGGAGGGTCCCCCCATCACCACCCTGGAGAGGAGGGTCCCCCCATCACCACCCCGGAGAGGAGGGTCCCCCCATCACCACCCCAGAGAGGAGGGTCCCCCCGTCACCACCCCGGAGAGGAGGATCCCCCCGTCACCACCCCGGAGAGGAGGGTCCCCTCGTCACCACCCCGGAGAGGAGGGTCCCCCCGTCACCACCCCAGAGAGGAGGGTCCCCCCGTCACCACCCCAGAGAGGAGGGTCCCCCCGTCACCACCCCGAGAGGAGGGTCCCCCCATCACCACCCCAGAGAGGAGGATCCCCCCGTCACCACCCCGGAGAGGAGGGTCCCCCTCGTCACCACCCCAGAGAGGAGGGTCCCCTCGTCACCACCCCGGAGAGGAGGGTCCCCCCGTCACCACCCCGGAGTGGAGGGTCCCCCCGTCACCACCCAGGAGAGGAGGGTTCCCTCGTCACCACCCCGGAGAGGAGGGTCCCCCCGTCACCACCCCGGAGAGGAGGGTTCCCCCGTCACCACCCCGGAGAGGAGGGTCCCCCAATCACCACCCCGGAGAGGAGGGTCCCCCCATCACCACCCCAGAGAGGAGGGTCCCCCCATCACCACCCCAGAGAGGAGGGTCCCCCCGTCACCACCCCGGAGAGGAGGATCCCCCCGTCACCACCCCGGAGAGGAGGGTCCCCTCGTCACCACCCCGGAGAGGAGGGTCCCCCCGTCACCACCCCAGAGAGGAGGGTCCCCCCGTCACCACCCCAGAGAGGAGGGTCCCCTCGTCACCACCCCGGAGAGGAGGGTCCCCCCGTCACCACCCCGGAGAGGAGGGTCCCCTCGTCACCACCCCGGAGCGGAGGGTCCCCTCGTCATCACCCCAGAGAGGAGGGTCCCCCCGTCACCACCCCGGTGAGGAGGGTCCCCTCGTCACCACCCCGGAGAGGAGGGTCCCCTCGTCACCACCCCGGAGAGGAGGGTCCCCTCGTCACCACCCCAGAGAGGAGGGTCCCCTCGTCACCACCCCGGAGAGGAGGGTCCCCTCGTCACCCACAGGTGAGCTCCTCTGTCCCTCTCTCCCTTAGTGTCCAGCATCCAGTTTTCCGGGGTGTTGACTGGAGACTGGGATCAGCTTGCCCCACGTCACCTTCTTGCCTGGATGGTTTATGCATTGGGGAGACGGAGACGGGGGAGTCAGACGATGCGGTCTCACCCTCGTCCTTTCACTACAGCTAAATCAGACGTATTGATTCATAAAACTCCAGCTTATTTAAATATCAGAGACTCATTCACCCCTGCAGCAAATAAACCATTGAAATTCTCCTCCTTTGCAGACTGCAAGTGTCCTGTATAAAATGAGTTTCAGCTCACTGCCTACTTCGTCATTAAATTGGTAGCTTCACTTAAAGAGGTTCACTGGACAGGCGTCATATGAAACTGGAAATGTGCAGCGCTGGGACAGTGTAGAGGGAACTTTACTCTGTATCTAACCCGTGCTGTACCTGCCCTGGGAGTGTTTGATGGGACAGTGTAGAGGGAACTTTATTCTGTATCTAATCCGGATTGTACCTGCCCTGGGAGTGTTTGATGGGACAGTGTAGATGGAGCTTTACTCTCTATCTAACCCGTGCTGTACCTGCCCTGGGAGCGTTTGATGGGACAGTGTAGAGGGAGCTTTACTCTGTATCTAACCCGTGCTGTACCTGTCCTGGAAGTGTTTGATGGGACAGTGTAGAGGGAACTTTATTCTGTATCTAATCCGGATTGTACCTGCCCTGGGAGTGTTTGATGGGACAGTGTCGAGGGAGCTTTACTCTGTATCTAACCCGTGCTGTACCTGCCCTGGGAGTGTTTGATGGGATAGTGTAGAGGGAACTTTACTCTGTATCTAACCCATGCTGTACCTGCCCTGGGAGTGTTTAATGGGACAGTGTAGAGGGAGATTTACTCTGTATCTAACCCATGCTGTACCTGCCCTGGGAGTGTTTGATGGGACAGTGTAGAGGGAGCTTTACTCTGTATCTAACCCATGCTGTACCTGCCCTGGGAGTGTTTGATGGGACAGTGTAGAGGGAGCTTTACTCTGTATCTAACCAATGCTGTACCTGCCCTGGGAGTGTTTGATGGGACAGTGCAGAGGGAGCTTTACTCTGCATCTAATCCTGATCATATCTGCCCTGGGAGTGTTTGATGGTCTGTCTATCCAAATTAAACAATGGGTGGCCTTTAAAGAAAAGATGGTTCGGGAACAGTCTAGGTACATTCCCACGAGGGGGAAAGGGAGGGCAACCAAAGCCAGAGCTCCCTGGCTGATAAAAGAGATAGAGAGTAAGATGAAGCAGAAAAAGGGGGCATATGACAGATGTCAGGTTGATAACACAAGTGAGAACCAGGTAGAATATAGAAAGTTCAGAGGGGAAGTGAAAAAGGAAATAAGAGGGGCAAAGAGAGAGTATGAGAATAGACTGGCGGCCAACATAAAAGGGAATCCAAAAGTTTTCTACAGGCACGTAAATAGTAAACGGGTAGTAAGAGTTGGGGTGGGGCTGACTCGGGACCAAAAAGGAGATCTACTCATGAAGGCAGAGGTCATGGCAGAGATACTAATTGAGTATTTTGTATCTGTCTTTACCAAGGAAGAAGATGCTGCCAAAGTCACAGTAAAAGAGGAATCCAGGGTGCCTTGGCACTTTGGATACAAAACTGGCTTAGTGGCAGAAGGCAGAGGGTGATGGTCGAAGGTTGTTTTTGTGACTGGAAGCCTGTGGCCAGTGGGGTACCACAGGGATCGGTGCTGGGTCCCTTGCTGTTTGTGGTCGACATTAATGACTTGGATATGAATGTAAAAGGTATGATCAGTAAGTTCGCTGATGATACAAAGATTGGTAGGGTGGTAAATAGCGAGGAGGATAGCCTCACTCTGCAGGACGATATAGATGGGTTGGTCAGATGGACGGAACAGTGGCAAATGGAATTTAACCCGGAAAAGTGCGAGGTGATGCACTTTGGGGGGACTAACAAGGCAAGGGAATACACAATGAATGGGAGGACCCTTGGCAAGACAGAGGGTCAGAGGGATCTTGGTGTGCAAGTTCACAGATCCCTGAAGGCGGCGGAACAGGTAGATAAGGTGGTAAAGAAGGCATATGGGATACTTGCCTTTATTAGCCGAGGCATAGAATATAAGAGCAAGGAGGTTATGATGGAGCTGTATAAAACACTGGTTAGGCCACAGCTGGAGTACTGTGTGCAGTTCTGGTCGCCACACTACAGGAAGGATGTGATCGCTTTGGAGAGGGTGCAGAGGAGATTCACCAGGATGTTACCAGGGCTGGAGCGCTTCAGCTATGAAGAGAGACTGGGAAGATTGGGTTTGTTTTCCTTGGAGCAGAGGAGGCTGAGGGGGGACATGATTGAGGTGTACAAAATTATGAGGGGCACAGATAGGATGGATACTAAGGAGCTTTTTCCCTTCGTTGAGGGTTCTATAACAAGGGGGCATAGATTCAAGGTAAAAGGCGGGAGGTTTAGAGGGGATTTGAGAAAGAACTTTTTCACCCAGAGGGTGGTTGGAGTCTGGAACTCACTGCCGGAAAGGGTTGTGGAGGCAGGAACCCTCACAACATTCAAGAAGCATTTGGATGAGCACTTGAAATGCCATAGCATACAAGGCTACGGATCAAATGCTGGAATATGGGATTAGAGCAGACAGGGCTGATGGCCGGCGCGGACACGATGGGCCGAAGGGCCTCTATCCGTACTGTATAACTCTATGACTCTATGACTCTAGATACTGGATGGGTTAAAAATTGATAAAGAGGAGGTACTGGAAAGGCTGGCTGTACTTAAAGTAGATAAATCACCCGGTCCGGATGGGATGCATCCGAGGTTGCTGAGGGAAGTAAGGGTGGAAATTGCGGAGGTACTGGCCATAATCTTCCAAACATCTGTAGATACGGGGGTGGTGCCAGAGGACTGGAGAATTGCAAATGTTACACCCTTGTTCAAAAAAGGGTGTAAGGATAAACCCAGCAACTACAGGCCAGTCAGTTTAACCTCAGTGGTGGGGAAACTTTTAGAAAAGATAATCCAGGACAGAATTAACAGTCACTTGGACAAGTGTGGATTAATTAAGGAAAGCCAGCACGGATTTGTTAAAGGCAAATCATGTTTAACTAACTTGATTGAGTTTTTTGATGAGGTAACAGAGAGGGTTGATGAGGGTAGTGCGGTTGATGTTGTGTATATGGACTTTCAAAAGGCATTTGATAAAGTGCCACATAATAGACTTGTCAGCAAAATTGAAGCCCATGGAATAAAAGGGACAGTGGCAGCACGGATACAAAATTGGCTAAATGACAGGAAACAGAGAGTAGTGGTGAACGGTTGTTTTTCGGACTGGAGGGAGGTGTACAGTGGCGTTCCCCAGGGGTCGGTGCTGGGACCACTGCTTTTCTTGATATATATTAATGACTTGGACTTGGGTGTACAGGGCACAATTTCAAAATTTGGGGCTGACACAAAACTTGGAAGGGTAGTGAACAGTGAGGAGTGTAAACAATCTTACAACACCAGGTTATAGTCCAATCACAAGCTTTCGGAGGCTTCCTCCTTCGTCAGGTGAATGTCACATTCACCTGACAAAGAAGATAATCTCCGAAAGCTTGTGATTTTCAAATTAAATTGTTGGACTATAACCTGGTGTTGTAAGATTGTTTACATTTGTCAACCCCAGTCCATCACCGGCATCTCCACATAACAGTGAGAAGGATAGTGATAGACTTCAAGAGGTTATAGACAGGCTGGTGGAATGGGCGGACACGTGGCAGATGAAATTTAACACAGAAAAATGCGAAGTGATACATTTTGGCTGGAAGAGTGAGGGGAGGCAATATAAACCAGAGGGCACAATTCTAAAGGGGGTGCAGGAACAGAGAGACCTGGGGGTATATGTGCACAAATCGCTGAAGGTGGCAGGGCAGGTTGAGAAAGCGGTTAAAAAATCACATGGGTTCCTGGGCTTTATAAATGGAGGCATAGAGTACAAAAGCAAGGAAGTTATGATGAACCTTTATAAAACACTGGCTCGGCCACAGCTGGAGTATCGTGTCCAATTCTGGGCACTGCACTTTAGGAAGGATGTGAAGGCCTTAGAAAGGGTGCAGAAGAGATTTACTAGACTGATTCCAGGGATGAGGGACTTCAGTTATGTGGATAGACTGGAGAAGCTGGGGTTGTTCTCCTTGGAACAGAGATGGTTGAGAGGAGATTTGATAGAGGTATTCAAAATCATGAAGGGTTTAGATAAAGTAAATAAAAATAAACTGTTCTCATTGGTGGAAGGGTCAAGAACCAGAGGACACAGATTTAAGGTGATTGGTAAAAGGACCAAAGGTGACATGAGGAAAAACTTTTTTACGCAGTGAGTGGTTAGGATCTGGAATGTGCTGCCTGAAAGGGTGGTGGAGGCTGATTCAATCATGGCTTTCAAAAAGGAGTTGGATAAATACTTGAAGAGAAAAAATTTGCAGGACTACGGGGAAAGAGCAGGGGAATGGGTCTAACTGGATTGCTCTTACAATGAGCCAGCACGGGCTCGATGGGCTGAATGGCCTCCTTCTGTGCTGTAACCATTCTATGATCCTATGATAGGGGCTCGGGGGAGGAGAGGAGACTGTGGGATGGGGACTGAAAGAGAGATGGAGACTGGGGAATGGGGGCACGGGGGAGATAGAGACTGATGAATGGGGGCTCGGGGAGAGATGGAGACTGTTGAATGGGGGCTCTGGGAGAGAGGGAGACTGGAGAATGGGGGCTTTGGGAGAGATGGAGACTGGAGAATGGGGGCTTTGGGAGAGATGGAGACTGGAGAATGGGGGCATGGGGAGAGATGGAGACTGGAGAATGGGGTCTTTGGGAGAGATGGAGACTGGTGAATGGGTGCTCGGGGGAGAGATGGAGACTGGAGAATGGGGGCATGGGGAGAGATGGAGACTGGAGAATGGGGGCTTTGGGAGAGACGGAGACTGGTGAATGGGGGCTCGGGGGAGAGATGGAGACTGGTGAATGGGGGCTCGGGGAGAGATGGAGACTGGTGAATGGGGGCACGGGGGAGATAGAGGCTGGTGAATGGGGGCTTTGGGA